>NW_026898100.1:0-44346 GCF_033153095.1 Gastrolobium bilobum
AGATCCACTTGCATCCAATGTGTCTTGCCCTTTTAGGTGCTTCTACAAGAGTCCAAACTGAGTTAGAATAGATAGATCCCATCTCATGATCCATAGCCTCAAGCCATTCCTAAGCATCAACATCTTCTAGTGCCTTGTCATAACTAGTGGGATCATCATCTTTCTCAATGACGACATCCTGACTTCATTCACCCAACAAGAGATATCTTGTTGGTTTACGAATCAATCTCCCACTACGACTCTGATGTACTTGTTGTTGAGCATCTACAGGATGATCCAAGTCTGGTGGGTTAACAATTTTAGGAGGAGGACCCTAATTTATTTCTGGATTAACTATTTGATTTTGTTCTTACACAAGCGGTAACTCCACTTGTTGTTCATCATGCTGAATTTCTGGTTCTGTTTCTGGTTCCTGTGTATGTTCAACTTCAGGCATATTTCCCCTCTTTGAACAAATACAGGAATAAAAGCTGGAACCCCTTGAGGTTGAGGCAAAACTTGATCCGAGTCTAGCTCATCAAGTATTATCGTACTCCTCGGCTTGTGATTTTCCATGTAGTCCTCCTCTAAGAAAGTCGCATGTGTACTCACTAAGACCTTCTTTTCTTTCGGACTATAAAATAACCAGCCTCTGGTTCCTTTAGGATAGCCTATAAATATGCACACTTCTGTACGAGAGTCCATCTTATTTGGCTTCTGTTGTAAGATATGTGTCGGACCACCCCAAATCCGAATATAGTTCAAGCTGGGCTTACACCCTTTCCATAATTCTATTGGTGTCTTTAAAACAGATTTTGATGGAGCCAAGTTCAAAAGGTACATAGCAGTTTCTAAGGCATATCCCCAGAATGAATCAGGCAAAGGTGAATAACTGAGCATCGATCTTGCCATCTCTAAAGGGTTCTATTTCTCCTTTCAGCGACTCCATTCTGCTGGGGTGTCCCAGGAGAAGATAATTGTGAAACTATCCCCTCTTTGGTCAAGTAAGATCTGAACTCGCCAGAACTCTTGGAATTTACCAAAAGCCTCAGACTTATGACGCATCAGGTATATATGTCCAAATCTAGAGTAATCATCAGTAAATGTGATGAAGTACTGATACTCGCCTCTGGCCTGGACATTCATTGGTCCACATACATCAGTATATACCAATTCCAGCTGAAGTCTGGCAAAATTCCCTTTGGTTTTGAAGGACCGCATAGTCATTTTTCCTTCTAAACAATACTCACATACTGGCATAGGTTCAAAGTCCAGGGATTTTAAAATCCCACTTTTCACCAAACCTTGTATCCTATTAAAATTAATATGACCCAATCTCAAATGCCAAAGGTAAGTTTCATTGGAAACTTTTATTTTCTTTGAAGAATGAGTATGCTCATCATCCTCTAATTCAACATGATTAATTTCACAGGGTGCAAGACTAAGGAAATACAGGCCATTTGACAATTCACCGGAACAGATAAGAGAAGATGAACTTCTAATAGTAACTGAGGAATTAAATTGAACTGTCAAACCATGTTTAAACAAACAACTAACATAAATCAAATTCCTCTTAAAATCCGGAATAAACAAACAGTCTTTCAAAACCAAAGTTCTGCAATTATTAAAAGATAAAATAACTTGTCTTACTGCTAGTGTAGACACAAGTTCCCCATTGCCAAGCTTCAACACTCTTTGTCCTTCACTGATCGGCAAGCTATGTTTGAACAACTGCAAAGAGCAACAAACATGGTTAGTGGCTCCTGAATCAATGATCCATATATTATTGTAATTCTCCACTGAACAAGCCTTAATCACAAATAAATTACCTATACCTTGCTGATTCACACGAGGGCAATTTTTCTTCCAATGCCCCTTTTGTCCGCATTTGAAGCACTTGCCTTTCGGCTGCCTCATTGCAACAGGCCTGGCTACTGGAATCCCTGATTTCTTCTTTTTCTTACCCTTAGGTTTCCCCTTAGGTTTACCAGAACTCTCACAACAAAAAATGCACTGCCCTACTTGACCAGAGACTGCTCAGCACTCTCAAGCTCGTGCATCAGCTGAGTGAGATCAAGATTCAACTTGTTCATATTATAGTTCATCTTGAAGTGATTGAAGTAATCAGGGAGTGATTGTAAGAGAAGGTCAACTTTTACTTCTTGTTCAAACCTAACCCCATGATCCTCAACCTTCTTGAAGTTTGCAATCATTGACAAACAATGATCCTGCACACTTCCTCCAGACATTACTGTCTTAGTGACAGCATTCAACGCAATCTGCCTAGCAGAGCTGCTAGACATAGCAAACACGTCATAAAGAGTCTGGAGCATAGCTGCTCCACTCTCAACTATGCTTACCTGCTCCTGAAGGTGATTGGCAAGACTGGCTAAAATGTAACAGGGAACTGCCACATTTGCCTTCTCCCATTTCTCCTTCTCCTGCTGAAATTGGGCCTTTGTTGCCTCAGGCGCATCTTCAGCAGGCTGCGCTGGTATAGGGGTAGTCAGTACAAAGTTAAGCTTTTCATATTGTAGACAATATCAAGATTAGTTTTCCATTGTTTGTAATTGGTACCATCCATAGGTTTTTGGCTCAAAATAGTTGCTAAAGGATTGAATGAAGACATTTTTCTGAAAAAACAATCAAAGCACACTAATTACAAACTAGTATTAACAACAACAAAACAATATCGCTAGTAGATTCTAATAACTACTAATCGTTTATTGTTTAACAATCCATTAGTTATCTTTACAAGGCTTACGATGGGCAAGATACTTGTAAAACTAACATTGTTATTTGGGCCTTTAGTTCCATTGCCAGAGCCTCGATGGGAGGGTTAACAACTTTACCTAAGTTGAATGTATTTAACCATTATTTACTTTCAAAATTATTTTTAGTGTCTAAGTGTTGCCGACGATGGGCCGTACAAAACTTTACTAAAATTTTGAAAATATTAAGGTTTAATCTAGTGAAATCTGATTATCCTTATCCGATGGGGCTTCAGCGATAACCATTCACTAATAAACTCACAATTGGAGCCCTTAGGTTTTTGAAACTTAATTTTAAAAAAAACTTTCACCCATTCAATATTTTAAAATTTTAGAATTTTCCAATTTCCAAGAAATAATTCATTCGAAATTTATTTTGTTTGATTTCAAAACTATGTAAGTAAGTGCGCTGGTAAACGGGCACTTAACTTAACATAATTTTGAAAGCATTAAGGTCCTGAAATCCTGTCACTTTACGTCAGCGTGTGCTTCACACAATCATGATACATGAATGTTGTATGTAGCGTGTGTTATTCCATGACCATTTCAGAAAACCCACAAAAAATTTATTTTCGTCAAACAATTTTCTCTTAGGAAATTATCTTGCCAATTTGTCTTGATTTTAAACTCCAAAAATAATCAATTTGATTATTCTAGATTTTTCCAAAATCATAATAACTAATTAATTTTCGAAATTAATATAACCATTAATCTAGATTTTGTTTCTAAAATCATAATAATCATAATTTTATTTTACCGGAATATTTAAAATCTAAAACTACGTGCATAAAAACTATCATACTAGTCGGTAATGACATAATAGTAAATATGCACGTATGACATGTGATCATGAAACAATATGGCACCTTCCTATCCTATATGACATATTATTGCAAATATCATATTAATCGCACATATAATTCATACCAATCAATAAAAGCTTTAAATAATAAATTCTAATTACTTTAATCAATGGCCTCCTATTTTAAAGAAAATAAAAATATATTACAACTTTGGAATTCGACTTTCGCCTAGTCGATAGTATCTATCTCAAGTTTCCATGGGCCCAATAAGCCGAAAGACCCAATCCTTTGGCGAGAAACCCTAGCCGTCAGGTCTGCTGCGCCGTCACCCGAAGTCAACTCAGGCCGAAACTCCAGGGGAAGGACCGCCACAAAGAAACGAGTGCACCACCGCCGGATACACCCAAAAAGGTGGCCCCATGCTCCCACACGCACTCATGCCTTGCCGGAGAGTGGCAGCCACTCGCAGACGCTTGTGGCGGTGCGTTTAGGCGTGTGGAGGCTCCGGTGGCGGCTATCCACCCACTGTTATGTTCGTCTTTCCGTCCTCTTTCCAACCATATATGTATTGCCTCATTCTGAGCTCGGGATGTCCTCGAAAAGTCTCTAACAAAGCTGACTGTGCATCTTCCTCGCGGTTTCTCGATCTTGAACTTCTACAAAATATTGGAAAAATACACAGAAATTTTGAAAAATAAATAAAAATAGCAAGGAGGAAACCTAATCATATGGGATTAGCCTCCTTGTTACAAATCAAGAAATACACGAGAGACCCTTACTATGGATTAAAGCATTTTTATCGATTAAAATTTAAACTTTTATGAAAAAGAACTATAAAGAATTAACAACATGAATATAAATAACCGATACAGAATAAAGGTGCCATATTTTCAAAAATCACATAGAAAAAATAAATAAATCAAAACTGATCTTAATCCCCATCATAATCCGACTTTGATTACCTGGGGTGAAGTAGCGAGCGTGACAATTTCTCACGTTCATTTCTCCTTCTCAAGCCTCACGATCTGCAGCTACGCTCCACAAGCGGTCACAATTCCGCTCTACGGTTGATCTTCCAGGCCATATGACTCAAGAGGATCAGGGGGTCGTGTGGGCAACCGTTCAGATGATGAACGTCTGCCTCTTTTGTGTGTTTCTGATATCTGTAACCTTATTAGGCACTGGAGAGAAAAGAGAGTTTATATACCCTGCCCAATCCAAAACAAACCCTAAGCTTCATGGGTTAAAATTAGACTTTGGGCTCACTCTCACTAAAGCTATTGCGCTTAAGTGAAAAGAACATATTAAACCCAACAAGATGCAACTAAATTACATAAACGAACTGCACTAATCCAAAATACCTTCTTATTTTCACCTTACTTTTTAGTTATATTTACCACAAAATAGAGCATGATTTAATTCGAGCAACTAAAAATAAAAAAAGATTTACCAAAAAAAAAAGAGGGTCAACTGGTCAAACTTGGGTCAACCGGGTCACCGAGTCTCGGCCGGGTCAACCTGTCCAAATCGAGTTGACTGCAGAACCGATCCAAATGACTGGTTGGACCGAAGAACCCACGGGTCACCGAGATCATGGTCTACCCGACCAGTTAGAGTCGATTTTTAAAACACTACCAGTAAGTAGGGGTGTTAACAGGCCGAGCCGAGCCGAACTTTGGTCTTAAAAGGCTAAGCCTGTGTTTAAATGTCTTAGCCTGACAAAGCTTGTTACCTGTTATGAATATAATTATTGGCCTGTGGCCTGGCTTATTGACGAAAAATAAAAGTCTGGTTTAGCCTGTTTAAAAAAATTAAAACAACAAAAATTTATTCAAACAAAATATATGATCCACAACACTAATAATTTCATAAAGATTCATAAATTCAATGTATATCCAAAAAGCATAATATAGAACAAAATCATTCAAAAAATCTGTTTAACCAATAAAATGTGATGAAATGGGTTGAGGAGAGAGAGATTTCGATTATGAATAGTATAAAATAAAAATAAAAATTAGTATACTAGGCAAGCTTGAGAGGCTCTAAGGTCGAGCTTTTGAATTGAAGCCTGCGGCTTTTTTATTAAACGAGCTTTTATATAAGCTCAAGCCTGATTCCAACAACCAATTTTAGACATGTAAGCATAGGCCTTCACGAGTCGAGCCAAAGGCCCCTGGTTTGTTTAGCACCCCTACCAGTACGTATTATAAATTTAGAACTTATATTAAAAAAAGTTATAAACTTACTCAAATACCTGTAAAAAATGACATTAGTTCCAAATTTTTTAATACATAAGATAATAAATCACATACCATTATCTAACAAAGATCAAACAAACATTTTTGGAATGCTATAATACTACACAACCTATTATCAGAATAAATAAAAATATTCATGTTGTTATCATTTATCAAGTTGAAGATAAACTATTGTTTTGCAACTGTTATTAGATTTCATAACATGTAAAATAAATGTAATTCAAAAAACAATTTATATTTTGTTTAAAAGAAAACAACTCATTCACTTTCCAAGGCAAAGTACTCATTCCACTTTGCAAGAGACTAAGACAATGTAAATGCAATCTAGTACATAATTAATTTTTATTTTATTTTTTAAAATCGGAAATCCTTCCACTTTGATTTTAGGAACCCATCACAATCGAAATCCATGATACTCCCACCCTTATTTGAGCAATACATGTAACATTATCTTCATATGTTGATATTGGTTTTGCCTTAATCATTTAAAGACCATATGTTTCTTCTGTATGTTAAACCATTAATCCTAACCATACACATTCTCTACTAGCTTCATATAATGCAATCAATTAGGGCCTGTTTGGTGTGATGTATAAGGCCTGATAGTATAAACTTATACTATACATTATGACATTTTTAGTTGTTTGGTATGACCATTGTATAGTATAAGCTTATACAGCAAGATCCCTTTATACATCAAAATGATGTATAACTTAATCAGGCCTAGGAGGGTAGGATTAGGCTTGATAAGGGGTTGACATATTAACCAATGCAATTCTCATATTATTTTAATATTAGTATATTAAAAAAATTCAATATATGATTTTTTAAAATATTGGAGATTTTTATTTTTATAAAAATTAATATATTTTTTGGACACACTGATCAACATATTTATATAAAAATTAATATCATTTGATATATTTGGAAGAATTATGTAAATTCATTACTAAAAGGTATTTTTGACAAAAATATTTAGTTTTAACCTATCTAGTATTATACAGTGTATTACAAAACATTGAATGATATTATCTTATACAATATCATGCCAAACGCTAGATAGTACTAAAATTTAATCAGATCTTATACAATCAGGCATTATACTATCAGGTCTTATCCTATACTCTGTACCAAACATGCCCTTATGCATGGTCTGATGGAGTAAGGTTATATCCTACTAACACATTTATAGAAAATATTATATCAAGTCATGTATTGTTAACAAGATACATTCAAACCCCAATTGTATTTAGACATGGTACTTCGAGACGAAGGATTTTTCCATAATTTTTTCAAGAACAGAAAGAATCTTTCTCAAAGTTAAGAGATCAAACATCCATTGTTGAACTCAATGATGAGCTTTGTCCATACGTTTTAACATCTTCTCTATATAATTTGATTGATGAACAAACATTTCATTAGATAAATGCTCGATTTGCAAGTCGAGATAAAGTTTGGTTACTACAAGATGTTTCTTCAAAATCATCCTATAAATATTTTGCAGTTTTCTCAAGCTCTTCAAGAGTTTCAATGATATTTAAATCATCAATATAACCTCAATAATTGTAAATTCATATGTCGACATTTTAATAAAAACATATGGACTAATGGAGTTATTTATAAATACTTCGTTGATATGAAATTCACTAAGATGATTGTCTCATGTTTGTCCATATTATTTTAAGTCATTCAAAGACATTTTAAATCTTATGGAATACAACACTTGAGGTTTTAATTTATATGCTTCAGGCATTTTTGGTCCTTCTAGGACTTATATGTCGCTATCAAATGATTCATATAATTAAACAATAATAATACCCATAAGTGCCTTTGGAATCATTCAAGGATTTTCATATGTATATGTCATTACCCAGTGATCCATTAAGGATATTGTCTCTACATTCATTAGATGTATGTCAAGCCCTTCAGAGACTGTCAAACTAATCAAAAATATATAAAGTTATTGTATCTATAACAGGGGAATATTTCTTCATTAATATACAACTGAAAAATCGTACCTTATATTTTGCAATTTTTATTTAACTTATCCCATTTTTTTACACCTTCAGGTGTCTGGACTACATGTTCGAATATACTTTATGCATGCATAATGAATCCAATATAATTTGTATTGCTTCAATATGTTTTAGTTAATTAGCTTGAAGTCGACATCCTTCTATAGTTTGAGGTTCAGGATCATTATCATTAACATTTTTAGAAGTAATTATATTTGCAAAAGCATTGTCAACAATAAGGTCATATCTTCATATTTCTAGATTTTAAGGAGATCTCATAATTTTTCGATACCAGGACCACTTCTGGTGTTGCTTTTCTAGAAATATGAAATAGTTAATTTATATAATCATTGACGTCAAAAAGTAATATGTTTTGCACTAATAGGTCATGCTTCTATTATACTTTAGATTTAATAGTTAGCATACTCGTAGGAAGTCCTTAGGGACAATTAATCACACAATAATTTTATAACAATTGGTTTGTGACATTCAACAAATGAATTATTCTTGGATTCAAGATTCTTTTGATTTGTGTGTATATCTAGAGTGGCCAATGTTGATATGTTCCAACATATATTTTTTACTTTTGACCATTTATCTTTTTCTCCCCCTAATAACAGGGAAACTATTAATTTATGAAAAAAAATACCAACACATATTCTAAAATGACTTTGTTAACCTATATTACTAACTTCATTATATATAACATAAACAAAATTTTCTAGGTGAGATATATTAGCTTGTTGGTCAAACATAATTTATAAAGGTGAAAAATTATGCCATGCACATGATCAAATACAAATAAAAATTGCAACATATATTATAGCATATTCCCGAGCTGATGTACGTTTTGATCTCATAAGCATAGTCTATAAATAAATTTTAAACAATCAATGAAAATATCAACGTATCAATTTTGATAATAAATATATGCAATGAAATGTTCAATATTAATTTATATTAACATGCAATAATCATAAAATGCTTTCGAAGTAAATGGACATGTTTCATCTAGATAAGTACTCTTGACACGATGATCATTAAAAATATAGTGTTACCTCAAAGAGTTGGATTGATGTGCTCTCCATATCTATTCAACTATATTTTTAACTAGTGATACCTTATAATTAATTTTCATTGTGAACATTTAACACGTAAAAGTCCTTATGATAAAGAATCTCCAAATTCTTAAATAGATATCCATATAAGTTATCAATATTAGCCTAATATTGTGTAACATCCCCCATAATCGACTAGTATAGAGGATATCACAATACTTCTTAATTCTTATTTTAAATCAAAGAACGAGAATTATACTGAGATTCTAATGCAGCGGATATAAAATAAAGCATATGATAAAATACACTTAAAATTTAATTGTACATATGGCTGAGTCAAATACATTGGTTTCTTATCTCTAAACTATTTTACATTAAATAGGAACTTTAACTAAGCTTGTATACATGATCTCCATAACCTTTGTATTGTCCTCATAATCTTTAATCATGGTGCTTCATGTAAGAACCTGCACCGTTAATTTAGGAATTTAATTAATTAAATGTAAATTTAGGAAATAATTCCATAATTGACCCTAATAATTATGAGAAGGCTTAAATAATTATAGTAAATGATTAATAATATTGAAAGTCGCTTTTCTGACGAAAAGTGCAGATATCGGTTCTACTCCACGGTATAAGCGCGTACCGATTAAGTATCTCGAAAAATTATAAAGAGTATGTATATATTCCTAGAATAATATTTAGGACTGGTATGTCAACTTTGGAGTCGAAATAATGAGAACTGGCGTCAGGACTGCTACTGGCTACGTAAAAGCGCGTACCGGCAAAATGCTGCAAAAATTATAATAAAATTATGATAAATCCTAGAAAATGGCTAGGTCCAGAATCCAAAGTTTGGGATTAAAATATTAAACAGAGCTATTATTGTTAATACCAACGCTTAAAACTTAATGGGATTATATATAGGCTTGGCACATAACCCTAGGCTGATTCTCATCAGTTTCTACGTGCCATATTTCTGAGAAGTAGGCAGCCACCTTGCCACCACCTTCCTCCTCTTCCTCTTGTGAGTCAAGTGGCCACTTTCTTCATGAAATCTTCACCAAAACACTTTGGGTTAATGTGAACTAGCTTTGTGAGTGGGAAAGGTTCATCATTTCTGAGGTTGAGTGTCAGTTTGGGTGAGGGTTGGGGGCTGACTTCTTGGTGTGAGTTGTGGGAGCCATTGTCATGCAATTTTGGGCTTCAACAAGCTACCTTTGTTGATAAAGGACCTAGCTTCCAAGGAAAATTCATGGTCTTGTGAAGTCAGTGTTGTGTGACAGATTGGTGAGCTATAAGAGCACCCTTTTCTGAGTTTTGAGCCTTTGGGTAAGCTTCATCACCTTTGTTCTTGAAATTTTCTAGTAAAAGATAAGGTTTTGGCATGTTAAATAAGATGAGTAAGTAAACAACATGATCACTGGTCTAAATGGACTTAAAAATGCATGCTTTAACGTGTATAAGTGTTAAAAACTGAGTCTTGGTTGGGTATGTTCGCGAAAATGCATAACTGCATTCTGTTGCGAAATATCCGAATATGATATCCAGATATTGATATCCGGATATGGGGCTTGTGATATCCGGATATGGATATCCAAAAATGATATCCGGATATGGCCCCGACATATATCCGGATATTCTGGGAATTTCGAGGCAGTTACTGTTCTGTTCATACAGAACTAGATATTGGGTTTATGGACCCATGATCGGTTAGTTGAACCTCTGTAACAATCGAACTAAGTCAGAATCAATTGGATTAAGGGCTTATGGCTTTGGGAGAAGCCTAATGGCATGAAACGAAAAACAAAACGTTGTCGTTATGTCTTGAACTATTAGATCATGAATGTTGATATGATTGCTGGTCTAAACAGATTGTGATTTCGCTGTTTGTGGACCTCGAGCTTGTGTGGACTTTGGCTTGGATTGTTAGCTTGCGAGGTAAGCTTTCGTGTCCTCGGTTTTGCCATTGTTGATTCCACCATACCTCATGGAGGGATGGTTTATATGCATGATGTGTTTTCATGTGATTATATTTGAAATGCTATTGAGCTGTTAAGTGCAAGTGCCTTATGATATGTATGTAGTGTTCCACCTAGACGGTAAGCCTGAGTATGTAGCGTTATACAAGATGGTGATTCTGTGGGTGGGTACAAGTAGCGTCTTGTACTATTATGGGTTGTAGACGTATGTAATTCCTACATCTTCTCTGGCCAATAGAATTCTGACACACATGACATGATTATATGCTGCATTGCACAAATTTTGGAACTTATACTGTTATACTGCTTTTGAACTTATATTGCACATGTAAGTGAGCTTGGGGTGGAGAGATCCTTAAGGACCCCTTGTCTTACTGAGATTTCTTTTTAGAGATTTCACCTCACATTTGGGGCACATTTTTAGGTTCAGGTACCTCGGGCGGCAGGAGGCCGGAGCTTAGTTGACTGATGTATGCATGCTTATGCTGATATGCATGGATGCTAATTATGTTTATTGTCATTATATTGTTATTTGAGTTGATACTCTATTGGGCTTTGTTTCCTTATTTGATGAGGATGGAGATTGTCCATGCCACATTGATTATGCTTTGTTTATTTAGACTCATGTTGTATCATGAATCAGGATTTTGTCCAGACTACGTGTTGTGGTTCCGTGACTAGATACACATTTATATATGAGGTATTTCAAATAGCTTTTATTGTAATGCACATACAGGAAATATCTTGAAAAAGGACTAAGTAATCAACTTGGTTAATAACAATGACGTCATAATTGAAAAGAAAAAGTTAGCTTCCGCATTTAATTGAGCTGCGCTTAATATCGTATCTTGATAACAATCCGGGTATACACGGGGTGTTACACTTCATCCTACTCCAAGTATACACATACTAAGCATCTTTATTTTCTGGAAAGGTTACCATAATAACAAACACACGTGAGATAAATCTCAGTAATATTGGAGTTTTCACACTATAACCAGTCCAGCCGTAAAAACAAAAAATATCATTCTCTCTAATAATTTCATAAAATTGACGTAATAACAAATAATAAATTGTGTAATATTTAACTGAAGCTAATTAAATGTTCAATTTTGTGGGTCTCCGCATGTGAAAAGTTCTATATCACGGAGTTCAAGCCATGATAAAACATCCCTTACCCTATAACTATCTGATCGCAAAACTTTGTGGGTCAGTTCACAGCAGCATCAACAACTAAAAATTACACTCTCTTTGTATTTATTTGGTACCAAATAATTTAACATTCTGATAATCAATCTTTGAAAAGAAATAAAATTTTAAAACTAAATGTACTTGCAAAAATTTAAAGTCTAAATAAAAGATAATAATAAAATCAATATAAAAGAATATAAATAAAAGAATTTGGCAGAATAACAATATTATCAAAGCTAAAAATCAACTTTAAAAGAATAATTAAGAAGAAGAAAAATGAGAGACAGTTTTACTCTCTCAATATTACTTTCCTCTTTTATTTCTCTCACATTCTTCTTCTTTCTCTCTCTTTCTCTTTCTTTTCCTCCTTTTCTTTTTCTTTTTCTTTCCTTTTCTCTCTCTTTCTTATTCTTCGTAGGTGACCATCAAAAAAATATCTTAAGCTTACATCATTACTTAATGTATAAGTCTAAGACCATTACTTATCTTATAAGCTTACATCTTACATAATTACTTATATATATATATATATATATATATATATATATATATATATATATATATATATATATGGGTCAGGATCATTTTATGCCAGTGTAAGTTACACTCTTAATTTTGTCCTTTAATTCCATTTATATCTAACTTTGCTCTAATTTTTTAGCAATGTGAACCATTAGATACAAGTGGATCAATGGTCAAGATTGAGTGTAAGACTTCTAACTCTTACACCGGTGTAAGAATATCATGCCCCTATATATATATATATATATATATATATATATATATATGACTTAAAGTTTCTCAAGCTGCTTGAGATAACTTTATCTCCGGCTACTAAATTGTAACCGTACAAAGATGGATCAATCGTGATAAAGGAAGAGAAAGAAAAAGAAAATATAACCATTCAAAGGTGAATCAATTAATATAACGGAATAAATAAACAAAACGACGTAGTTTTTGGGTAGACGAAGATAAATATATCTCAAACTGTTTAAGAAATATTTTTCTCATATATATATATATATATATATATATATATATATATATATATATATATATATATATTATTTTTAATAATTTTTTATACCCTTATTATTATTACTATTTTATTTTTTTTTGTAAATTTATTATTACTATTTGAATATTACAGATTGCCTACCCACCTAATCACATGTCGAACAATAAAATAGTTTTTTTCTAACAAACTTTAAACTTTAAGTATACAATACCATTATTAATATCTTTAATACGATACATATATATTTTGAACAATAAATGTTTTTTTAGCCTAAGAGTATATAGGATATTAATATTGTGCATGATTTTTTTTTTTTTTTGTCTATATAACTAGCTCTTTAAATCCTTCAAACAAATCTATATAGTCATATATCCTAATTTGTCTCTAATCTTTATATATGAAAATAAACATATTGTCTTGACTTAATAAACACAAATATCCTAAAAAAATGTCATATATGATGTACTTAAAATAACACAAACTATTTACCAAAAAAATAAAAATAACAACACAAACTAATTCAGAAATGTCAAATGCACATAAATCAAACACATATGAAATATAAGTTTAAATTATGACGTTTTTCCTTTCATCAATGAAATATTTTGTCAATCAAGATTAGAGGTGGAAAAATGGGCGGCTCGCACCGCCATCAACCCGCCAAAAAATGAGTCAGCTCGCCCCGCTTTTGAGAGTGGACTGAAAAACTCAGTTTGCCCCGCCCCGTTTGGCGGATTGGGCGGGTTGGCCTGCCAGCCCGAGCCTATTTTACACCGACCCGTCTCGGCCCGCCTATGTCCGCCATCAATCCCCCAAAAAATGAGCCTGCCCCGCCCCATCCCGCTTTTGAGATAGGTTGAAAAATTCAGCCTGCCCCGCCCCATTTGGCGTATTGGGTGGGTTGGCCCGCCGAGCCAAGCCCGTTTTGCCGGCTCTAATCAAGATGTTCAAAGAAAAAAATATACAGAAGTGCATCATATTAATAAGGCCAAGGTTAAATGAATAATTTTCATAAGCAACACTTTACCGTATTTGTAATAGATACATGAACAATTAATGTCATTTTTCGATACTATAATGATTGTATGAATCGAAATTCTTACTTTACCCAATATTTTTCTCATTATTTTGAGAGTCAGATGGTCTGATTTCTCGTGCCAAGAGATAAATATTTTTTAGATCAACTAACTTCTAGTTAGTAAATTATTAATTTATGTCGAATTTATGTATGTAAAATACAATTCAGAAGAAAGAACTTCACTTTTTCAATACAATTTTATGGAAATGTCCAAAAGATGTAATCTAAGATATTTAATATTATTCTCATTCATGATTTCAATTAGATAATCATGGCATCAAATATCTTTTTTAAAGCTTACTAGATTTCTCCTGGATATACTATAATCAATAACATATCTTATTAGTAATTTTATTATTCCAGGAAACATATCTTATTAGTAATTTTATTATTCCAGGAAACATAACACAAGCTCCAGAGCATTTAATCAAGTTTACAATGCTAGAAATTATAATGATGTTTGTCTAAAATAACTAGCTCTTCTAGAGCTTTCAAATGAATTTGTGTTTTCATATATATCAAGTAAAAATTACTAATTATTTTTACTGACCAATCAAATAATTCATTTCATAAAGATATTCAAATAAGACAAATATACAATTGCACCATATTAGTAGTAACAATGTCAAATGACATGTTTAAAATTATAATTATATTCGGTTCAGGGAATATAGTTAAACCCATTGATTCACAATTGGAATATGCTTATTGAGAATATTCATTTCAAGGAACATTCACTTTATGATTTTTCATTAGCGACATTCTTTTCTTCAACTATAAAATGCATAAACTTGATTTAGAATATTTGTCTCTAAATAATATTTCTTGATATGGCTATTGCATGAGCATATTCGAGAGATATAGAAGATAGAGTATTTCCTTCTTTCAAATCATTTGAAAAATTAATTGTATTTTTTCAATTATGGTCTAAAACCCTAGTTCTTCAAGAACTATAGTACAAATATAAATAATGGCCAATGATATTCATTCATTTGCGCAAGATGCTTTAAATGTGATTTCTTCAAGAATTTTTCACATAAAAAAAACATTCATTTTGGAAATAACATGGAGAAAGAAAAAAAATTAAGCCATAAAAATATATAAACATAAGAAGAAATGATAGAAATGTGTATTCCTTTTATATGATCAAACTCGTCACTAGGTTGACGGAGACTTGTGCTTGAAATGAAACATGAAGAATTTTGTTGTACCACTTGAAATGAGAATTTTGTTATCCAAAAAACTCAAGCGTGTTTCTAAACCACCAAAGACTTGATCATACTAATAACACGTTATGAAATATGGTGAGAAAACATAGAGAAAAAGAGGAAAATAATTAAAATTTGGATTCTAAGAGTCTAGTTCTTTAGGAACTAGCTATATCCTTTTGTTTCTCCTATAAGACTTCAATATAAATGGGAAAAGGAGTTACACTACATAATATAATGCATCATTATGTAAAATGGTTACACTTTAATTAGGCACACCAAAGATCACTAGACATACGAAAGACCATAACTAATTTTACCTTTAAGAGTCATCCACCACATGTCAATAGCATGTTTTACAACAATTAGGAGAAATTTCAGAGTATATAATTTTAAAAACATTTAATTTTTTCTTATAAAATTCAAAAAATCCCGTATACATCTTTCACTTTTTTTATACGCTTCTTCATATTTTCTTAATCGAGAGTTATAACTCAGTTTATTTCTCTCTCTCAAATAATAAATCGACACAAATCAAGAGGGCGTTGTGTGTAACTAATTTGTTTTTCTTATAGCCATTAAGACCAAATCAATTTGATTTTCCATTAAAATCATTATTATTAATAATAATAAAACCAATCAAATTTTTATTAAAACTAATTATTTCTTACTAACTCTTGACTCCAACACACTAACAATTACGGGTTGTATCAGGCGGGTCCAGGAAAAGCTCGTGGCGGGGGATCACCACCAATGGGCTAAACTACTCTAAATATATCAAGTGAGTCCGACACCGCATCTCAATCCAAAACCTTAAGGCATTGGGTTTATGAGTCCATCTACTTATATTCATTTCACTTAACATATCACACATGAATATCTCAACAATTTGAAACTTGAAATTTCTCAATAAATAATCCGCAATTTTGGTATGTATTTATGTTAAAATTAATGACTTATCATAACTTTACAATATGAAGATGGGGCGGTTATACTACTGTAATTTTAGGTTTATTATTCTTACTATCTAATTTTAGGTTGAATAAATTTAAAATCATTGGTTAAAAAAAAATTAATTGTCATTAATTTCAAATTGTTCCAACAATAACTACTTAGGTAGTAAGAGTCGTAAAAATAAAACAGTAATGAGTATAATCTTCCCCTAAGAAGATATCTTAATCTTTTATGTAATAGAAAAAGTGGGTAACTATACTTATGTCATTTTATCTTTAGTACTCTGACTATCTGATTGGTTTTAAAAAATAAAAAAATTAACTGTCATTGATTTTAAATTAATTCAATTTCAAAATAATAAGGTTAAAATAATAGTAAATATAAATTTTCTCAAAGATAAAAAAAGTTGTTACAGTGGAAAATAAACATTTTATAACGAGAAAATGCAGTGTAGAACATAAACACGAAAAGAATAAATAAATAAAAAAGTGAAAACGAGTTATACTTTTTTAAGGCAAAAAGAGAGTTATCAAGTCGTTACAACTTACAACAAGCACTGGATAACAGCTCATTTTTAATAACAAAGAAGGAAAAGAAAACCAACGTTACCTCGTTTTTTTAGCATCCAGTGGATGAGGATAAGGCCAAATAATAAAAAAAAAATAGGAAAGAAATATACTGTATCACGTTGTTGGATACCTTATCCATTAAATTTTAACCCCACCAAAAATTTGAAAAAAAAAAAAAAAAAAAAAAGTATCATTCGACAACCTAACTACTTTTTCTTACCAAAATTACAAACATGCAAGCAAACAAATAAATAAAGATTGATATTTCTTACGTTTGTGTCTATCCCATTCTTACACACTCTTTTTCTCTGTCTTCGTTTTATTCTTTTCCTTCTTTTCTTTCTTTCTCTTTTCTTCTGTTTCCTTCGTTCAGTTTGGAGAGTTGACGATGGCGGTGGCACGCGCCTCCGTGTTATTCGATGTCTTGGAGACGGCGAAGGTGTCTGAGGAGCGGTGCAGCACGTCGTCGTCATCTTCGTCGTCGATCGGTAGGAACAGCGATGTGTCGTCGGAGAGATCAATGGTGGATGATGAAAGTGCAGAAAACGAGGCTCAGAGTGCCTACAATGGACCCTTGCACGCCATGGAAACCTTGGAAGAGGTTCTTCCCATCAGGTACACTTCCCTATTTTCTATTCTCTATTTTAGATCCTTATAACATATGATATTAGATCTTTCACTTTTATGGTTTTACTCATACAATATATATATATTTTTTTTTTACACTTATTAGTTTAGATCAAATTCATTTGTAAGTTTATTGTTTCCGTTTTGAATTGTTAAAATTATTATTTTATTTTATTTTTGGGATGGTATTGTTAAATCAATTCATGGTTATTATTAGTATCATTATGATGAAATTTGGTGATCATAGTGAACCCATCAACTAGTGTCTGATGTGATCTCAAGCAATTGAATTTGTCTTCCCCGTGTATAAGAAATTCGGCTATAAAATTGTATCATGTAAGTTTTTACTAAAAATAGTAGTAACTTGTCAATTTGATACGAGTTCAACTAATAAATAAATATATGAGTGCGTACAATTCATCTATGGTTTAATTGATGGTTGGAGTTATGAAATGATTATGCAGGAGAGGCATCTCCAATTTCTATAATGGCAAGTCTAAGTCCTTCACGAGCTTGCTTGATGCTGCTTCTTCCCCAACCGTGAAAGACATTGCAAAACCAGAGAATGCTTACAATAGGAGGCGTAGGAATTTGATGGCTTTCAATCATGTTTGGGACAAGAATCGAAATTACCCTTTAAGAAGCAATGGTGGTGGCATTTCTAAGAGAACATTAAGCTTAAGTAGAAGTTCACTTGCTCTTGCAATTGCCATGAACAACTCTGACAGCAGCAGTAGTATTACGAGCGAAGAATCTTCTTCCACCTCAAATTCGTCATCACCACTTCTTCCACCACTTCATCCTCGACATAGAGTGTCTCCTTCTGGTACAGCTCCATCCTCTCCTTTGCAGCGGAATTTCTCTCCCTGGAGATCATTTTCCTTGGTTGATCTACAGCAATGTGCCGTTGCTGCAACAATCAAGATGTCAAGCTCCTCCATTGGAAATGAAACAGCTCATGGATCATAGTAAACAAACCTGATAACTCGAAACTATGTTATGAACGTTTAACTCATTTGAATGAATATATTGCTCTAGTACTATTTGTAGAAGAAACCATAGATGAGTCTTTGCCTATGATCTCTTCAGATTAACTATAGTAAGAATATGATATTGCAGGCAATCGTAAACTCCTCCCTTTCATTTTCAATTTGCGTCGTTAAACATAATAATTGTAAATCAACGTCCGCATAATGTTAGTCATCCCAAATCTGCGTTCTTAGCAATGTGACAACACGTTCACAGATCAACCATATTGGTAAAGGAATCTACGTAACAGATAAATGCTTTTTAACACCTAGAAAATTCATGTGTTTCATTCTTCGTGAATCGCCAATGACTGGCTTCTTATGGACAAAAAGGAAAACAAAAACAAACATCCATGGGCAAGGAAGACTATTGTCACCCCTCTACCTTTGCAGGCGAAACGAGCCCACCATCCAAGGTTGTTGAGTCTCTCCACGGGACGATAGGACTAAAACCACAAGTCGCCTTTGAGCGTTGATTTCATTTTGTTAATTGCGAGTGTTGATATCGGCCGTTGAACAACAAATGACAGAAAAAAATTACTGATTACGCGATTGTCGTCGATCATTTGCGACCAAACCAAGCAACAGACAAACCAAAATTAAAACAATTGACCACGAGACACCAAATTGCTGAAGATAAAACTAATAATTTGGAACTCGCAAAGGAGAATTTCAGTAGGGCTACTATTTACATCAATGAATGAAGTTCCATTTCTTATGCCAAGGCACTAGTTACAATTGCATATCTACATAGAATACAACATAAAAACCACTAAAAAAATGCCCAAGAGATGGGCTGCATAATAACAGAAGCAGCATGTGAAGCTTACACCATATCTATACTAGAATAATTACAAAATGCTGGTTGAAGTATGTAACTTAGGGACAAATTACAAATCAACCATGAGAATCACTCTTACAAATTACAAATCAACCATGAGAATCACTCTTCTATCTTTGATATCATGATTAAAAATATCTGACGACAAACTAGTTTGCTGTCCTTGAGAAGAGAAGCTTGTGTTTCCAATGTGTATACTATTGACATGAATGAGAACAAAACAGAAGAAATTGTAGTCTTCGTAGTCTTCGTAACTTTTACATAGGATAGGGGGCGGACGTAGCCAAATGGATCAAGGCTTGTGAATCCCCCATCAGCTCCTCTCTCCGTGGAAGAACAGATAATAACTATTTACACAAGAGCAAATGGTTATCTTGATTCGTTAGAGATAAACAAATTGAAGCTAAATGTCAAGCTTCAGTAACGATCATGAATTGTAGATCAATTACTTCTAATCTGAATTAAGAAACTGGGCACAAGAATATTCTGACAAGAATGCTGGGAGAACAATGTCATCAGGATCTATAGCAGGGATTGCCATATCTATGTCATCAGCAGAGAAAGGAATGCTGCAACAAGAATTGAAGGTTCAGATCAAGGAATCTAACAAATGGCGGCTTTTTTACTCATGTGGTGCACTAGAAATTGGGGTAATTTCAAACTTAATTCTCAAAATGGGGTAAATTGCACAAGGGCCTAGAATTTTTATTTTTATTTAAAGTGATGGGCACCAAAGATAACTTATATATAAGTAATTTTTATTTTTAATTTTATAAATTCGTTAGCTAGACAAACAACTTAGTACAAAAAAAATTTAGTACTATATTAGTGTAGTAGTACTAAATTTAGTACTAATTTAGTACTATATAAAGTGAAGGGCCGGCTTGGCTCAGCGGTAAGCTTGCTTGCCGTGGTGTTTCAGGTCGCGGGTTCGAATCAGCCTCTCTGCAAAAAGCAAGGGAAAGACTGCCTAGAGTATTCCCTTCCCCAGACACTCACGAAGTGGGTATTTGAACTGGGTCGGCCCTTATTAGTGTAGTAGTAGATGCAAGCCATGACTTGCACTCAAATTATTTCCCGGGCCAGGAATTATGCATTGGTTTTGAATTCATAAAACTAATATTAAAAGAATTAAACACATATATAAGCGTGCTTGGTGCCCAAAACATGAATTAAAAAAAAAATAAAATAAAAATTGCAACAAAGTCATGGGTGAGATCCACAGCTTCCTGCAATTTGGACCATAATGGAAATTGGAAATTAAATTTGAAATTGCACCAAAATAGTAATAACAAAATGTATTTGCACCACCTGAGTAGAAAAGCCATCAAATGGCATAAACTGATCACAATGTTTTAAAAACAAAAATATATTCAAAAAAAATTTTTTGCTGGTGATAGGAACCTCTTCTCAATTATAGAAACTGGGAGGATTGAAACCAAGAATTTTCAAAAAAAACAGAATGATAAATATAGTAACTAACGTAGAAAATAAGACAACTAGGCCCTCTTCCCTTTTTATTCTAACTAATTTCCCTCCTTTTTTTCTCTCTCTCACCTGCCACATCAGCATTCTGTTATGCCCCCACCCCCATCAGCATCACTATTCCCACTTGATCCAGCATAGATGTCTTACAGCCAGTAATTCTCATAAGCATTAGAGATTGACATCCATGAGTCACAGTCACAGCAACAAATTCTATATATTTATGTGGCAAAAATTCTTATCGTTCTTATTCAGCATCAAACAGAAATGCAACAAAGAACAAACTGAACTAAAAAGTATGCCAGTGAACTAGAAATGCTACTTGACACAATTAAGAAACTTGATTTCGCTTCGTTTCACAATT
Source organism: Gastrolobium bilobum (assembly GCF_033153095.1). Taxonomy (NCBI): domain Eukaryota; kingdom Viridiplantae; phylum Streptophyta; class Magnoliopsida; order Fabales; family Fabaceae; genus Gastrolobium; species Gastrolobium bilobum. Next base: position 21,230 of record NW_026898100.1, read on the forward strand.
AACTAAAAAGGTTAAAAAAACAAGTACAATTAAATATGACCTTATTTTGAGGTATGGTAATTACAATTTTAAAAATTAAAAACAGAATCAGAACTCCGATTAAAGTAAAAACTGGCCATAAAAGTCCAGTAATTTTCATCAGCAACCAAGGTCAACTATTCACATTGATTCATCCAGCAATATGTTAAATCCGCAAGTATGTGAAAATGACTTAGATGGCAGAAAGCAGTGTACCTCAGATCATCGTCCAACAAGAAAGAATTTGACGTAAGATTCTGATTGTCCTTGCTGACAATTTCCCTCATTTCACTAACTACCTGTTCACCATCTATATTTCAGAAGTCTAAAGAAATTACCGTCATAATTGTATTTTGAATCAATTAAAAACAAACTTGCCTCATTGGACACGCTCTGGGTTCCATACTTGTCATCCCAGTACATAGTACTGATTCGATAGATTTGCCTCACAGTCAATGCCTGTTAAAGAAGTTCAGTTAGCCTTGTTTCCAATTTTATATGCTTCGACAAATTGTATATCAAGAACATTGCACCCTTAATGAATGCAAAACAATCAGACATACACTTAAAAGATGAAATAATAAAGGAGAAATAACACGGGGTAAAAGGAAGATCTCCCATAGTGAGTGGGACCAAACATGCTCCCTTATCAGTGCAATTAAATTCATTAACTGTTCGTCAAATATTCTTAAAACCGTCAGGCATAAGAGGCACTGCTAATGGAGATACCAATATAATAGTCTTTCTTAGAAGAAAATATAAATTTCAACAAATAAATGAATTAATGATGTTCAAGCAAATATTTACTCACTCTCCTGTTGCTAACTTGCTATATCGTAAGAAGAATACGAGGGAAAGCAGGGGATCAGGAGTCCACATAGGCAGTGAGAATAATATGAATAACTGTGAGAAACAGGGATATAACAGCCTGCACATGTTGCGGGAGGTAATAAAGAGGAGAGGAAATTGGTTGGAAGGAAGGAATAAAAGTGAGATGGAAGGAGATGGCAGAAAAGGAGTGGGAGGAGGAGGCAGATCCCTTGAAGTGTGTGTCGTTTCTTTCATTATTTTCCTTCTTAACATCCATTTCTGGGGCTGGTATCATCCCAATACCAGTAACATGAATAGGAATTTTAATTGAAATTCAATCAAACAGTTATCTGATTACCAGTGTTCTATTATATTGACATCCAGATATACGTTTCGTATTATCAAAAAATTTCATCCCAACTCCCAATTGAAGAGTTTCACCAATACATTAAATCAGTTAGTTAGAAACAACTAGAATCAAACATTCATGGCCCATGCGTGATAAAAATGGTATTGCAACCCATTAATACGATAATCATACCGGACAAAGATCCAGCCGAATCTCTTCCAAAGATTTCTTCCTCTTCTGATGTATTACCTTTTAATTTAAAGGAAGGAAAGCAGAAATAAGATAGCAATTCTATTTGATACCACTAGAAATCCAACCAAAATAAGACAGTATACCAAGAACGCAACAGCTTGTCTTATATAATTCAGCTCGTGCCAGGATGTTCCTGCATACTACAGTTCACAAGTACTTTGTCAAGCCATAAAACTAAAATTTCGAAGTAAAACTAGCAAGCTCAGTGTACCTCCTCTTTTGCATTAACTATCCATTTCTCCAGTTCTGAGAGACCAGACTTTACATATTCACCATTTGAGAATGTGCAACATTCATGCCGCAAAAGAAGACTACAAATATGATAGAAATATTAAAATTAAATAAAAAAAGAAAAATAAAGAAAACTGAACAAAGGAAAATCAACTAACCAACAAAGCAAATTAGTGATTTGAAGCTACAAAAAACCCTTTCACACAATTATGGTTTTTACCTGTTGAAGAGTGTAATATTGATGAAGGAAAAAACCTGGGTAACTAGCTTACGGATGAAGAAGGATGGCACCTGAAAATGCAATTTTTAGGTAAGATGGGGGGGAAAAATTAGATCACAGGAACGGTTGAAACTTGATAACACAAGCAGCTAAATCCACAACCACAGAAATTATTATTTATTTGTTCCCCAAAAGAAACGTAATATTTCGACTACAAATATTCCTAACTACAAAGTAGATAAGGACAATGCATCAGACATCACCGCTTGCAAGGAAGTATACAATTTCACAGCCTACCACCTGAATGCACATTATTTTTTTGGGTTGCAAAAAGAGAACTGTTCCACACCCATAGCTTCAACTGGACTAGCAGGACATCATCCAACCACTCTGTTCATATGTAATACATTAATTAAACAATATGATTGCCATGTGTTCCCATCATTCCATTCCATTCCATTCCATTCTCCCTTCCCTCACTTTACTAGGAAGTAGGAACTTACACTTCTACCAGCAGCCTCCAAATATTACCAGCCAGAGATTCAAACAGGATCTCTTTCATCTTTCATGAAAGGGATGCTAGTTCTGTAAATATAAGGATCCGGGTTCATTCACGACAGAGAGAATGATTTGCAGAAAGCAAGGAGAACAGGGAAAACTGAATTACAAACAAAGCTGAAAATACATATATATGTAATTACACTTTCATCTACGATTAATTAATTCCATTGCTCCAGTTTGGAAAGCATTTAATATAGGCATGTAAACATGTGTCATGTCAGCTTTCAAATTTAGCCCCATTCCAAGATGGCACACAATTTTCACCAGTCAAAAGAAAATCATAAAATATCACAGGTAAAAGCAAATATCCATATAAATTAGGGTTTTACTACACTACCATATATGGGGTTGCATAACAGAACAAAATAAAGGAAGAGTACAAAGAAAGGCATCCACGATGAAATGAAGTACGCACAACAAATACACAGTGAAATAACTCCCGGGTACGGATGTACTTGAGATTGAATAATAGAATAATGGTATATTGAATAATTGTGTGTTACAATGTACAAGAGCTCTTTATTTAAAGAGACTAAAAGACCTTATGGGCTAAGCCCACAAGATGTGGGACTATTCTATTATATACACTGAACTATTCAAACAACTACTCTAACACTCTCCCTCAAGCTAGTGCGTATATATTGTAAGCACGCAGCTTGCCACAAATGTATTCAACCTGAGGACCTCTAAGAGCTTTAGTGAAGACATCCGCGAGTTGATCATTGGAGTTGACAAATGTTTTGATTTTTCCTGACTGAATCTTTTCTCGAATGAAATGACAATCGATCTCTATATGTTTGGTTCTCTCATGAAATACAGGATTAGATGATATTTGTAGCGCAACTTGATTATCACAAATGAGTGTCATGAGCTGTTTCTGTTCACAAATATGAAGCTCCTGAATCAACTGCTTTAACCAGATTAGCTCACAGGTAGCAACTCCCATTGCACGATACTCGGCCGCTGCACTAGAGCGGGCAACAACAGTTTGTTTCCTACTTTTCCAAGAAATCAGGTTTCCTCCAAAGAAGACACAATACACTGAAGTAGAGTGCCTATCCGAGAGTAATCTTGCCCAGTCGGCATCTGAATAACCACAAATTTCTGTATTTCCCTGATCTGAATATAATAAGCCCTCCCCTGGTGCTCCTTTGATGTACCGGATGATCCTCACAGCAGCATCCCAATGAGAATCACAAAGAAAGTCAAGGAACTGACTAGCCATACTAACAACAAAAGAAATGTCTGGCCTAGTCACAGTGAGATAATAAAGCTTCCCAATCAACTTCCGATAACGTCCAGGATCAGATAATGGATCTCTCTGTCCGGGTAGCTATGATGCACTGACACCGACAAGACACGCCGACACGTTAATTCTAAAAAATATCATATTTCGACACGCTGGGACACATTTTGATATTAAATAAAAAAATTAATATATATAATATAATTTATATTTAATACATATAAGAGTCCATAATAAGTCATAACCAATCAAATATTTAAATTTCATAACATAAATATAAATAAAAATAATTTTTCGTACTTTGTTAATTTTTTATGTCAAATTTCATAATAGAAAAAAATTTATTTATAAATTAATTATTTTATATTTAGTTAATAAAATAAAATTAAGATTAAAAAAAAAACGTGTCTGAGCGTTGACCGCGTGTCGAAAAAAGTTGACTGCGTGTCGGAAAAACGTGTCGAAGAGTTGACCGCGTGTCGGAACGTGTCCGACACGCAGATTTTTCAAAATTTGCGTGTCCGTGCTTGCTTACCGGGTAGTAATTCGATAGTAGGACCCATAAGTGTATCAACCAGCTTACACCCCAATGTACCAGTCTCCTCTAGAATATCCAAGGCATATTTCCTTTGACAGATAGAAATTCTCTGTCTAGACTATGCCACTTCAATCCCTAAGAAGTAACGAAGCTTACCAAGATCCTTCGTTTCAAATTGACTGAACAAATACTGTTTTAAATGGTGAATCCCAGCTTGATCACTTTCAGTAAGAATAATGTCATAAACATAGACTAACAAATATATGCACTTGTCAGGAGATGTGAACCTATAAAACACAGAATAATCGACCTTACTGCAAATTAAGCCAAAAGCCTGAACGACAGAACTGAAACAGCTGAACCATGCCTGAAGAGACTGCTTGAGGCCATATAAGGACTTACGAAGTCTGCATACCTTCCCAGACTCCCCCTGAGCAACAAACCCAAATGGTTGCTCCATGTAAACCTCTTGTAAATCACCATAAAGAAAAACATTTATAATGTCTAGTTGAAGGAGTGGCCAGTGACGAACAGCAGCAAGGGCAAGAAACATCCGGACAGACACCATCTTAGCAACAGGAGAGAACGTGTCACTATAGTCAAGACCAAAAGTCTGAGTAAAACCCTTGGCAACTAAGCGCGCCTTGAGACGATCAACATGACATTAAAGACCCACCAGCAATCAACAATAGACTTCCCCGGAGGAGCAAGAACAAGATTCCAAGTGCCATTGGAATGAAAAGCAGTCATTTCATCAAGCATCACTTGACGCCACCCTGGATGGAAAAGTGTTTCACCTATGGTCTTAGGAATAGAAAAACTAGAAACAAAAGTGAAATAGAAATACGGTCATAGCTTAAAAAGGTATAAAGAGGATAAGGGTTACGAGTAGTACGTATACCTTTTCTTCGAGCAATGGGAAGAGCCTCTGGTGTAGGAGCCGGAGTGGAAGAGGTGACAGGAGAAGGCGATGAGTCATCCAAGGTCAAGTCCACATGAGGCACTTTCTGACGACGTTGGTAGTTGAGAAAAAGACAATCCTCAGGGAAGAAGACACTTTTCTCTGGAAGAGAGTTACCTGCAGCTGGTAAAGATAAGTCAAGAAAGGGAACACGAAGAACCGGATCAACCTGTGACAACTGAGATGAGTTAGAATGAAAGGGTTGTTGATCAAGAAAAGTGACATCAGCGGAAACAATATAAAGCTTAAGATCAGGAGAATAACAACGATAACCCTTTTGAAGACAAGCATATCCAAGAAAAATACAGTTAAAGGCTTTGGATGTTAACTTGTCCTTACCAAGAGTGAGATCATGAACAAAACAAGTACAACCAAAAACGTGGAGATAGAGGATAAAGAGGAGCATGAGGAAACAATAGGTTATAGGGAATGTCATTGTTAAGCACAGAGGAAGGCATACAATTGATGAGAAAACAAGAGGCTAGTATGGCATCCACCTAGAAGTGAAGAGGAACCTTCATGTGAATAAGAAGGGTACGGGCATTTTCAATGAGATGTCTGTCTTTACGTTTGGCCACCCCATTTTATTGTAAGGTGTGAGGACAAGTGGTCTGGTGTAAAGTACCTTGTGTAGCCAAGAAATTAGAAAAGTCAAAAGAAACATATTCCTTAGCATTATCACTACGTAAAATACGAATAGAAACACCAAGTTGAGTATGAACCTCAGCAGGGAACTTTTTATAAATGGAGAATAAGATTTTTCATTAGATAAACCCAAGTACAACGGGAATAATCATCAATTAAAGTACCAAAATACCGAAAACTTAAAACAGACAAAGTACGACTTGGACCCTAAATATCTGAATAAATAAGAGAGAAAGGAGCATCAGCTCGTTTATTGACTCGATTGGCAAAGGAGGAGCGTGTGTGATTCCCTTGCTGACATGATAGACAATCTAAAGATTGAATATCGGATAAAAGAGGAACCATCTTTTGCAATTTTGAAAGACTTGGATGACCGAGGTGTTTGTGGATAAGTTGTGGAGATTATGTGAGAGAGCATGCCACTGTAAGACGAGATACAACCAGATAATAAAGCCCGCATGACTCACAACCCTCTCCAATTGTCTTCCCCGTACCCGGATCCTGCATAGAAACATAATGGTTAGAGAAAGTAATGGTGCAAGTGAGGGAGTGGACCAATTTACTAACAAAAATTAAGTTATAAGGGATGTCAGGGATGTAATAGACAGATGTCAAGGTCAAGGTAGAGGTCGGACGAGCTTGTCCAATCCCACGAATTGGGGCTTTGGTTCCTTCAGAAAAGGTAAAAGAAGGTAAATGATCAGAATAAGTAAAGACGTAAATAATTCCTTTTTACCACAGAGATGATCAGTAGCACCTAAGTCAAATATCCAAGGGCCAAGTGATGTAGAATGAGAAACACAAGCAACGGGATTACCAGTATCTGGAGCAGACGGCTGAGACTGAGGAGAAGTCTTCCTGAGAAGAGCCTGAAGTGTTGCATAGTCTACAGGAGAGAGAGAGAGAGAGAGAGAGAGAGACTAAACCAGATGAAGGAGTATCTGATTGAACTATATTCGCAGAATAAGGTCACAGGTGAGGATACTTCGTGTAACAACACTCCTCATAATGACCAAGTTGCTGACAATAACTACAACGAGGTCTTTGACTACATCCACTGTTCCCGTGAGATTCAATACGGGAAACAAGAGCAGTGGAATAAACAGCAGAAGAAGAATCAGGAGCAAGATATGATTCTGCCATTACGAACGTAATAAAAACTTACAGAACAAAGCAAATTGAATCAACCGGATAGCCGAACAAGAAGGAACACGTGTTTCTGCCTTTTCGGCAATGAACAGTAACTCCAAAAACCTGAACAGTGGCTGTACGGACGTGAACAGTACTCGTACGGACGCGATGAACAGTGACCGTATGGACGAGATGAACAATGTCGTGTGAACAATTGCGGAAACAAGCCAAAGGAACGCACAACGTAGAGGAAGCCTTGCCGGAAGGACGCACAAATAAGTAGAAGACAATACCTAAACACTGGGCTTAGGGTTTTAGCCGAAGCGAGGGTTCCCAGAACAACCAGCTCTAGTACCAACTTGAGATTGAATAATAGAATAATGGTATATTGAATAATTGTGTGTTACAATGTACAAGAACTCTTTATTTAAAGAGAGTAAAAGATCTAATGGGCTAAGCCCACAAGAAGTGCAACTATTCTGTTATATACACTTAACTATTCTAACAACTACTCTAACAAATGTAGAACGTAAGAATACTTAAAAAAATACTTAAATGAAAAAGGACTGGATGTTATTTCTGCATTGTGTAACAGTACACGATTTCATTCTATAGTAATTAATAATTACTTGCTTAAAATAATATCTAATTTGTGGTAATTAATAATTTTTCATAATAATAGAATATTTTCAATAATTAATGGGAATCTTATGTTTTAGTGGATGCGGGAAGGTTATAACATTTCCCCTCAACTGGTGAGTGAATATTTATCATTCTCAACTTGTCAGTAAGATCATGAAACCTCTCAATGGCTAATCCCTTAGGTAATGCATCTACCAAGTGTTGGTGTATCTCAATATGTTTTGTCCTATCATGTTGAACTGAGTTTAGTGCAATGCTAATGGCTGATTTTTCGTCACCAAACAGATTCATAGGAGCTGCATACTTTATTCCAAGGTCATCCAATATGATCTTCATCCAAAAGGTTAAGGAAAGAGAAAACGAGAGACACTTGATGAAATATGTGTTAGAGCATGTGGGTGATGCTTTATGGACCAAATGAGGGTAGAGGTTAAGCCAAGCTAGCTAGAACCGTGGCAGACTAGACAATGGCCTGATGCGCTGTCATGCATGGTTTGAGTAGCAGCACTTGGATCTGACGCATAGAAGAACAGTGCATGGAGAGAGCACATGAAAAAGCTGCTAGCAATGGGTCTTCGGTGGTTGGATGGTCTAGAGACGATGAACCTGTTAGTGGGATCATTGATCAGAGAAGCTATAACAGCAGACACCAATGGCAGCTGAAGTCGCATGTGGAGTCTTGGGCATAAAGGCGCAAACAAAGACAGGAGATCAACCCCAATGAAGGCTGCTGCTACAGAGGCTCCGATGAAGCCAATCTAGGGTTAATTTATGAAAGCAAGAGTCTCCCATATCGGAAGCTCTTATACCAACATAAATTGAAAAAAGACTATTATTTTTGAATTATGTAATGGTACACACAGTTTCATCTAATATATATACTTGGCTAAATAATTACTTGCCTAAAACAACATCTAATCTATGGTAAATAATAATCTTTCCTAACAACAGAATATTTTACAATAATTACAGGAAAAATTATGTTTTAGAGGATGCAGGACTGCAACAAAAATATTCAACGAACTGACCGAACACAGTAACAAAGAGACCATTGAAACAAAACAGAACATACATGGTTTCGACGTAGTTTGTCCATGATTGAATCCAAAAATTTGACAATGTTACTCCACTGACCGCCAGATGATTGTTGAGGAAGCCCACCAGGAGATCTAGATGATTTTCCACCATGCCCTCGTCCTGTTTTGGGTGCCTAACCAGACAAGAGTAAATTATAATACACACACAATAGCAAAGGTACACTTCAAATAAAATATTTCATTTTTTAATGTAAAATAAATGATCTAAATTATGTAAGCTATCATAACTGCCAATTATTTATATTTTACCATTAATAAAAGACAATCTGAAATTGGAGTAGAAAATATATGGCATTCGTTAAAAGAACACAATCTCCAGAGCAGTAGCAACTAAATCACTATTGTCACTACAGCAATGGATAAATTCACGAAATTGGGTTTCAAGTTGGGGAAGGAAAAGGTGAACTGAAGTAAAAACAAAGGCTTCCTCCCTCCTTCCCTCACAACATTCCCAGTTTCTTTCATCCTCTAAGAACAAACTCCCGACTTCTCTACAAACTCTAATCCTTAGCTTCCCCTTGCAAACACCTCATAATTAAACTAAAGAACAGCTCATGCAACAAAATGAAGTTGAACATCCACCATACAGTGAGGTTAAATGGAAGAAATGATTGAAAGCAAGTGGGTGCTACACTGAGACTACTAAAATCCATCAAGCAAAAATTAAAGCAATTCAAACTGGTTCAGGAAACAACAGACTTAGTTTGTGACTTCATTAACCCCCGTCCCTCCTAGCACCCGAAAAAAATGTTCTACAAACTCCATTCAAGAATCTGATTCATTTCAATAAAGATCTTCCTTTATGCATTATGGCCATGAGATTACACTGGAAACAACAACAGAAGCACAACGATTCAGCAATTAAAATGGTAGTTTATTCACAAATAACTTCTCCAAAGTAACAGCAAAAAGTCAGAAATGTCACCTGAACACACATTCCCAAAAGTGGAGAAAGTTCCTTTTTCAAATTGTCACGTAGAAGGCCAAAAATCTTCTCTACACAAGCAGTTAGTTGTTGCTTAAAAAGTATAGCAGGATATCTCGCCTCTACATGTGACATTCCATCATCATACCCAACAAACTTCAATGGAAATTTTGGTTCCTGGAAATAGCACAAAACTACAATCAGGAGGAGAATATAAAATGAGGCAGGGGAACCTATAAAGTTGCTATGTGATAACAAGTCCACAATTTGTATAGCTCATAATCCAGTTCAACATGATCGGACTAAGCATATTGAGGACGACCATCATTTCACCAAAGAAAAACTTGATAGCGGGTTCATCGTCACTTCATACATTCCCTTTGGGCGTCAATTAGCTGATATTTTGACAAAGGAACTTCCTTCAAATAGATTTCAAAAACTTACTAGCAAGCTGGGAATGATAAATATCTATTCCTCAGCTTGAGGAGGATTGTTGTAAATAATTATTATTTTATTTATTATTTATTGTTGTATTCTAGAATCTTCTTTGGGCTTAGCCCAATAGGTCAATTAGTCTCTTTAAATAGATAACCCTTTATACAGTTGTAATTACAATTCAATAATATATTTTCCTTCCATTTTTCAAAAGATGATATTGTAAGTTTTGAGCTCATTCTCATTGCACTCTTTCTCCCCTTATAATAAATTTCTTCTATACTGGAAAGAGCAAAAAAAATATTGAAATTATTCAAAGAGCCTACGAAGCTCACTTTGATATTCATGACTTATGTGTTGGTCAAGGTTGCTTATTTGTCTTGTTGAGATATATAAAACCATTAATATAGCCTCACCTAACAGCTTAAGCTTTTGAGTTGAATTGGTTCTTTACATGGTATCAGAGCCTCGTGTCCCGGGTTCGATCCTCGTTGCCCCCCACTTTCTTTCAAGTAGAATTTCTTTGTTCGCACAGGTAGGTGGGCCTGTGCATTGTCCACCCTTCAAGCCCAGTGGGCTCTCGTGTGAGGGGGAGTGTTGAGATATATCAAACCATTAATATAGCCTCACCCAACAGCTTAAGCTTTTGGGTTGAATTGATTCTTTACATGTCTCAATATTTCCCTACAGCGACTTCCATTTGGAGAAAGTTATTAGGTGTCTCTGGTGAATCCTTGGCATGTCCTCTCAAATTGGAACAGTTTCATATGATTAGCTTCAGGGGCTTATGACCTCTATTTGGGTTTGGACCATGGTGGCGTAGTTTCTTCAAGGAAGCCTGAAGAAACACTACTTAACAAACATATGAAGGAAGTGGACAGCTTGATTTAAATAATATAGATTGTCTTTCCTTTGTTTGTTCTTTCTACTTTTGCTAAGAAGGGTACCTTATCCTCCACATTTTTGCACTCTTCTATTAATAATGTTTCTTCTTTTATCCCCCCAAAATAGCTTCACCCTAGAATTTAATTAACCTAAAATACTCTATTTATTGTGTTCTATATATTATAAAACACAATGTTTGCAGAAAACAAACTACCATCAAAACTAAAATTTCAAAAGCAACCTTATCATGTGCCCGTGAAACAACACACAAAAATAGACAAAATAACTTAGCTCCATTTTTCCAAGTTAAATTGAGTGCCGTAGAGTTCACCTTTTGTTGCAATCCCTAGTTTTCAGCATCTAGAATGTTTTATTTTTCCTCCTTAATCTTAGGAGTTTGTTTCGTTATTTGTTATTTAAATTCCTAGGATTAGTTTGTTTCTGATATTTTTCCTGTTTAGTTAAAATAGGATTCAGTTTTCTAGTTTTATCTCTTTCCCTGATTATAGGGATTTGTTGCACTGGAATATTTCTGGTGTCTATTTATTGTACGTTTTTTTTCTTTTAGTTTTAATGGAAAAACTGGTTCCATCATTCAAACTTTCTATATGGTATCAGAGCTTGATTTTTAAGGGACTGATCCACCCATGGCTACCAATGTGCCACTCTTTGGCACCATGAGAGCCTACCAAACTACTTCTTCCAATACCACCGGTACAAATACCACTCCAACAACAACCCCACTCAATGTTTCAGCATCAAACCAAACCAACAACAACTCAGCAGCTGTCATTACCAACGATAGTCCAGCATTAGTCATCACTGGTCATCGATTCAATGGAGACAATTATTTGTTGTGGTCACGCAGCGTTCGTATGTTCATTGGAGGCCGTGGCAAGGGAGATCATCTCACCGGTACGGGTGATGCTGCTCCTCTGGAAACCAGTCATCCACAATACAAGAAGTGGTCCATTGAAAATAACCTTGTGATGTCTTGGTTGCTGAATTCCATGGTGCCTGAAATAGCTGAAACATACATGTTGTGCTCCACAGCCAAGGAAATTTGGGATGGCGTGAAGGAAGCCTTCTCTAAGGAAGATAACACAGCTGCCTTGTTTCACATCAAGGGGATTCTTCGTGATCTCAAACAGGAGGACAAGGATGTCACCAGCTATTATAATTCACTCCTAAAATTCTGGCAACAATTGGATCTTTATGATCAACATGAATGGACTACTCCAGCCGATACTCTTCAGTATAAGAAAATTGTTGAACAAGACCGCACCTACAACCTTCTTTTGGGACTCAATCCAATCTATGATGGAGCTCGCAGCCGCATCATGGCCACTCGCCCTCTGCCATCCTTGCGAGAAGTTTTTTCTGAATTAAAGTGGGAAGAAAGCCGCAAAGTTTTGACCAATAGCATCCCAAAAGTTGATGCACCTTTGGAAGCAGCAGCCTTTGTCTCTAGACCCAACAATGCAGACTCCAGACCTAGGCGAAATGGTAAGCTCTGGTGTGACCATTGCAACAGAACTGGGCATATTCGGGATACATGCTGGAAAATCCATGGCAAGCCAGCTGATTGGAAGCCAAGACAAAACAGAGACTTTAATCATGTTGCTGCAGTTGTAGAAGATGTTCCGCAAGCAAAATCCGAAGGCCATACATTTACAAGGGAACAAGTGATAGCCATACAACGCATGCTGCAAGATTGCAATAAGGACAAATCTAATCCCTCATCTGATAGTCATCAATCAGGTACACCATACAGCTCTCCAATCCGATCTTGATAAATGTGATTCCTGGATGGTAGATTCTGGGGCTACAGATCATATGACTGGTAATTCCTCTCTTCTTTCTGAATACTTTCCCATTTTCGAGGCAAAATCAGTAAAAACAGCAAATGGAGGCTTAGCCAAGGTTCACGGAATTGGTGTTGTTCACCTATCGTCAACCATATCTTTAACTGGAGTTCTCTACGTTCCATCTCTTACCTGCAATTTAATTTCTATTACCAAATTGACCAAGGATTTAAAGTGCACAGTCAAATTTACCCACGTTGATTGTATTTTTCAGGATTTGGCATCGGGGAGGACGATTGGCAGTGCTAGGGTCTCTAATGGTTTATATCAACTTTACACAGCCGCGGTTATGAAGACTCAAGACAGCACATTTGCAGCAACTAGCAATTTGAATAAGGCTCTTTTATGGCATTTTAGATTAGGGCATCCAAACTTTCAATATATGAAAAAGATGTACCCTTCTTTATTTAATGAGAATTCGAATTTTCCTTCATGTGATATATGTCAACTTGCAAAACAAACTCGGTCTCATTATCCCTTACAAATGCATGTTCCTTCTAAACCATTTGCCATTATCCACAGTGATGTGTGGGGACCTGCAACTGTTAAAAGCCTTACGGGTGCTCGTTGGTTTGTCACATTTATTGATGATCATACTCGAATGACATGGGTGTACCTATTAGCCAATAAATCTGAAGTCACATCCACCTTTAAAGTCTTTCACAAAATGATCCTTGCCCAATTTCAAACCCAAATCCTTACCCTTAGATCTGACAATGCACGTGATTATTTTAACTTGGACCTTTCAGCTTACCTAAAAGACCATGGCATCATCCACCAGAGCTCTTGTGTCAATACCCCACAACAAAACGGTGTATCTGAGAGAAAAAATCGCCATTTACTTGAAGTTGCTCGTAGCCTACTCTTTGCCTCAAATACATCCAAAAATTATTGGGGGGAAGCTATTCTTACAGCCACTTACCTTATCAACCGCATGCCATCTCGGGTATTACACTTCTCCTCACCTTACCAAACACTCCTCACTGCATTCCCTTCATTGACCTTAACCCCAAATCTCCCACCAAAAATTTTTGGTTGCACCGTGTTCATTCATAACTCTCAAGGTGGTAAATTGGATCCTCGGGCTCTTAAGGGCATCTTTCTTGGCTATTCCCCTACTCAGAAGGGGTATAAATGCTTCAGTCCAGCCACACATCGATTCTACATTACTAAAGATGTCACCTTTTTTGAACATCAGCCTTATTTTTCCCAAACCGCCATTCAGGGGGAGATCCCTAATTCCAAGGAATGGTTGTTTGTGACTAATACTCCAGAAAACTCTGCTTCAACAGCCCCTACACCGGTCTTAGGTGAATCTCAGGAAAATGACACTTCATCTAATGGCTTATCCTCTTCCGGCCCGCTCCAGAAACCGCCTGAACAGCAGCCCCTGCAAGTCTACACGCGACGGCCCAAATACAGAACAGCTTCTGAGATGCTTGAACATGTTGACAAACAGATTACCTTGGCTCCTGGTCCAACTGAAGAAACCATTAGTCCTGCACTTGACCAAACTGAATCCTTGCTGCCAAGTTCTGATGATGCTCTGCACATGCCAATTGCACTTCGTAAGGGGGTAAGGACATGTACAAGTCATTCCATCTGTAATTTTATATCCTATGCTAATCTTTCCTCCAGGATGCAGCATCTAGTCAAGAACATTGACAAGGAAACCATTCCTACATCCTACTTTGAGGCATCTAAGACTACTGAATGGTGTTCTGCTATCCAGGATGAATTGCATGCACTCAAAAAAAATGGCACTTGGGAGATAGTTACCTTACCACAAGGAAAATCAGTGGTTGGCTGTAAGTGGATTTTTACCATCAAATATAATGAAGATGGGAGTATTAATCGCCATAAAGCAAGACTTGTGGCCAAAGGATTCACTCAGACACAGGGCATTGATTACCAGGAAACCTTTGCTCCAGTAGCAAAATTTAATTCAATTAAAATTCTTTTGTCCATTGCTGCTTGCCTAGATTGGCCCCTTTGGCAAATGGATGTGAAGAATGCATTCTTAAATGGTGACTTAGAAGAAGAGGTTTACATGGAAATTCCCCAAGGAGTGGAAGATGGTCAAGGATCTCGAAAGGTATGTAGATTATTAAAATCCCTTTATGGTTTGAAGCAATCTCCAAGGGCTTGGTTTGATAAGTTTACTGCAGTTGTCAAAAATCAAGGGTACTCCCAATGTCAAACTGATCATACTATGTTTGTTAAAACTGCACCTCATCAGAAAATTACAATATTAATTGTCTATGTTGATGATATTGTGATTACTGGTAATTGGGAGGATGAGATAAAGCAATTAAAGGAGACGTTAGCTCACAAATTTGAGGTCAAGGACCTTGGAAAATTACGATATTTTCTTGGAATGGAAGTGGCAAGAACTAAGGAAGGAATTTCAGTTTCTCAAAGAAAATATACTCTTGATCTGCTGAATGAAACAGGGATGTTGGGATGTAAACCTTCTGATACACCAATGGAGGCGAACTACAAGATAGGACTCAAACAAGAATGTGCTTCGGTAGACACTGAGAGATATCAAAGACTAGTTGGAAAACTCATTTATTTAGCCCACACTAGGCCTGATATTAGTTTCCCTGTGAGTGTGGTCAGTCAATTTATGAACAGCCCAAATGAAGAGCACTTGGAAGCCGTCTACAGAATCCTACGATACTTAAAGATGACTCCTGGTAAAGGATTGTTCTTCAAGAAAAATTCCAGCCGTGATATTGTGATTTACACGGACGCTGATTGGGCAGGATCCATTATCGATCGAAGATCAACCACAGGCTATTGCTCATATGTGTGGGGAAATTTGGTCACTTGGAGGAGTAAAAAACAGTCTGTGGTAGCCAGAAGCAGTGCTGAAGCCGAATACAGGGCATTGTCCTTAGGCACTTGTGAGGGAATGTGGATTTTAAGAGTCCTAAAGGAGCTACACCTCGAATACAAGGATCCTATGAAGATTTTCTGTGATAACATGGCCACCATTGGAATTGTCAATAATCCAATCCATCATGACCGTACCAAGCATGTTGAACTTGATAGAAATTTCATCAAGGAAAAAATTGATGCAAATATTATTGATCTAAGTCACATTTCCACAGGGTCCCAGATTGCTGATATCTTAACCAAGTCTTTATCAAGAATTAAATTTGAAGGACTAATTTCCAAGCTGGGAATGCTGGACATCTACCACCCAGCTTGAGGGGGAGTGTTGCAATCCCTAGTTTTCAGCATCTAGAATGTTTTATTTTTCCTCCTTAATCTTAGGAGTTTGTTTCGTTATTTGTTATTTAAATTCCTAGGATTAGTTTGTTTCTGATATTTTTCCTGTTTAGTTAAAATAGGATTCAGTTTTCTAGTTTTATCTCTTTCCCTGATTATAGGGATTTGTTGCACTGGAATATTTCTGGTGTCTATTTATTGTACGTTTTTTTTCTTTTAGTTTTAATGGAAAAACTGGTTCCATCATTCAAACTTTCTATACCTTTCATACTAGGCCACTTTTATCTTAATTGATCAGCGAGAAAAAGCTTAGCTCCAGTTTTCCAAGTTAAATCTTGAGTGTTAGTTCAACTTTCTTACTAGGCCACTTTTATCTTAAATCTTAATTGATTAGCGAGGAAATGACAGCCCTTAACCAGAACTAAGTACGACTAACACACACATACACATAATTATATATGAGATGCCAATGTTCAACTAGATAACTCACAGGCCCTGTCCGGCTGGTCAAGCCAGATGATCCAGTATTACGTTGACCAGTGGAAGTTAAAAAGCCATTTGAATGTAAGTTCCTCTGTAAGATGCATAGGAGTGCAGAAGTATTGGACAGCCAATATGGCAAGACAATGTCATCATCCCTAACCTGAAGCAGATCCAACTCCAACGAATAAATCTCAAAAAACAAATTACACAGGGATCCTACAATTCAGATACAGGACTATAAACTATGCCAAAAGAAAAAGTCATAACTCAATTCTAAATATAAGACAAGTAACAACAACAATATTGAAAATGAGAGCATATCATTTACCTTTAGAACCTCATTTATGCCTTCAATTATGTAATCAAAAATGGCTGTGCGCTCGGATTCAAAGGCATGCCAATGAAGAAGACATTTGTATATGATACGAGCTGCAAGAGGTTTACCATTTTTGAATCCCAAATTTTCTTTGATACACCTAGAGAGGAATTCGTAGTAATCCTGCAAAACATATGGTATCTATTAGAGTTGTCAGCCATGTTATTCCACATCGAATATTCTTGGATGAATCAATTCTGTCCTTATTTGTTTTTATATTGCTTGTTTCCATATTTAAATCAATTAGGACCATGTGTTAGTCAAAGAATAATTTTATTTCCGATGATAGTTCTATTTCAGTTTTTATTCCTGATTCTTAGGGATTGACTGATTCCTTGTAAAGTCATCTCCCAATTTATATTGCACTCGCCATTCTCTAAGATATGCAGAGAAATTATTCAAACTCCGCCGCTCTACTTATCTTTATGGTATCACAGCCCTCATCCAAGGGCCTGATAAAATAATGTCGTTGAGATTCAGCTCCATGAGGGCCTTCTAAACCTCTTCGCCTGACTTGTCCTCCACCGCATCTCAGCCTAATCCTAACAACCAGGCGAATACTACTCCTTCCTTGTCCCTCAACAGCTTTTCTCTCATGATAACAGGCATCGATTCAATAGGACAAAGTACTTAACATGGTCCCAAGGTGTCATGATGTTTATTTGTGGCAAAGGAAAGAAAGATTACCTCATGGGAAATGCAGAACGTCCTGTGAAAACAGATCCAAACAAGAAGGTAAATTCACTATAGAAAAACCCCCCGGGTCTTTTTCAAAACATTCACACAAAGGTGAACTCGCTATCCTACCTATGTATCTTGGTGACATTATTATTTTAGGTGATGAAGACCTAGCTAAGAAACAACTGCTAAAGTAAAAACTAGCAGCTGAGTTTGAGAAGAAAAGATCTTGTAATCCTAAAACACTTCCTTGGGATTTAGGTTGCTCACTCCAAACAAGGCATCTTTATTTCTCAAAGAAAACATGTCCTTGACTTTCTTAGGGAGACCAGGAAGCTAGGTTATAAAGCTACTCATGTACCCATTGAGCAAAATCACAAAATAAAAATTGATGCACGAAGTCCCAAGGTTGATATAGCACAATATAAAAGGTTAGTAGGTAAATTGACATACTTGGCACATACTAGACCAGATATTGTATATGTGAGTCACTTGCAAGTAGTGGACAAAATTCTATAGTATCTTAAAGCTACACATACCAAAGGACTATTGTTCAGAAAGGGTGGAATATATCTATGGAAGAATATACATATGTTGATTATGCAAGATCAGTAATTGATAGCATATTTATTAATCTCAGATAACGGCACTTAGCGGCTGACCCTCCAAACTGCTATAGCGCTATAGCGGGTAACGCTACAACGCTACTGTGCAAAGTGTACCTAAGTGATACACTAAATTGTACTCCACAAATATAAAACTTAAAATATGAAAATGTGACATAAAAAACAAATTTGAAGGATCTCAAACTAAAACATAAATGATTTCAAACATTAAAATTCAAATCATAAGCAGATTGAAGGAATTAAAGTCTCAAATAATGTAACACAACAAAATAAAGTGGGAAAATTAGTCAAAATTCAAACTGCCACTTAAGTGAAATGTCAAAATCAAAGAACTTAAGGAACTAATCATAATTGAAATCATGAACATCCAAAACTTCATCTTTACTTTCATTTGTATCTAAGTTGTAAATCTCTTCCTTCTACGACGAGAACATTTTTGCAAAAACTATTGTAGCGGCGCAATATCGCCGCGATTCAGCCGCAATAGCGGCCGCTACATACGCTACACTTCGCCTGACCGTAGCGGCGCGGTCTGTGGCAGCCGGCCGCTGCACCGCAACGCAACTCCGCTATAGCGCGCTAAAGCGGAGCTATTCACAAGTATGATTGATAGGAGGTCAATCTCTAGTCATTATGTGTTCTTGGGTGGGAAACGTGATTGCATGGAAGAGTAAGAAACAAAAATGGTTGCTTAGTGGGTGCAAAGGTTGAGTTTCGAGCTACTGCACAAGGAGTTCATGAGTTGATATAAATGAAGACTATATTGGATGACCTCACAATAAACTATGAAAAAGCTATGAAGCTGTTTTGTGACAACAAATCAGCCATTTGCATTACTCATAATCCGATCCAGCATGGAAGAACAAAACTTTTTCAAATAAATTGAGATTTCATCAAGGAAAAATTGGAAAGTGGATTAATCACCACAACATATGTTCCTCCAAAGGTCAAGTTGGTAGATGTATTAATTAAAGTACTACCTACAAAGAAGTTTCAAAATTTTACTGGTAATCTAGGAATGATAGATATCCATTCACCAACTTGAGGGTAAAGTGTTATGAGCGTCCCACGTTGGTTGTATTTGCAATTATTCTAAATTATTTTGTTATTATGGTAGATTATTAGTAAACGTAGATGGAGTTCTATTTTGGGAAAGAAATTATTTTGTTTAGTTCATAAATTGTTAAGTATACCCTTTTAACCCAATTCAGAAAATAATATTTCGTTTTCACATTCAAGTCTTAGTTAAAAGGATGGCAAGCACAACGAATCTGGGAAGACAAAAAGTAAATGCTCCAACTACAAAACCCTGACCCAAAATCACTAGAAAAGTGTGGGCCCGGGTAGGGATTTCTTATTGAAATTTTTGGAAGTGGTCTCCACATCATAGTCAGAATTTGGTTCTCTTCAATTGCGACAACTACAGACGAACTTTAAGTTCCGATTTCAGTTTCTTTAAGCACTGACGGCATCTGAGCACTGTTTTACTATGAGAAATTTATACTCAAATGGCATGTCTGGTATGAGGTTAAAAATGGAGGTGAAAAATTCATGGATCAGTTATATTTGTAAAATTGTATTGAGAACTCATCCATGAATTTTTCACCCCCATATCAAATTGATACCAAGAAATACCTTTTCCCCTCTTCTCTTCCCTTGATAGACTATAAGTATTTTGTGTCTTCAGCAATTTGTTATGACCATTCTCAGGCTTGCTCACAATTACACAGAATTAGGGGTGTGCATAAAATCCAAAAGAACCGACCCATATTGTGAACCAAACTATGCCAAAAAATCATATTTTTTTTAATCGGCTTAAGAACTGTTGAGATATATAAAATCCGGACAGGAGGAGCCGTTATCTGATCCTGGACGTTATCAGAGGCTAATTGGGAAGCTCAACTATCTTACTGTGACTAGGCCAGATATTTCTTTCGCTGTTAGTACGGCTAGTCAGTTTCTTGATTCCCCTTGTGATTCACATTGGGATGCTGCTGTGAGGATCCTCCGATACATCAAAGGAGCACCAGGAAAAGGTTTGTTGTATTCAGATCAGGGAAATACAGAAATTTGTGGTTATTCAGATGCTGATTGGGCAGGATCACCCTCGGACAGGCGCTCTACTTCTGGCTATTGTGTCTTCTTTGGAGGAAACTTAATTTTGTGGAAGAGCAAGAAACAACCTGTTGTTGCTCGATCTAGTGCAGAAGCTGAGTATCGTGCAATGGCAAATGCTCTGATACCATGTTAAGAACCTTGAGGTCACCACCCCAAAAGCTAGCTCAAAGGGTGGGAGTGCCCAAGGCCTTATAAAGGCCACATTAGTTGCACATACAACCAATGTGGGACTATATCTCTCAACACGCCCCCTCACACGAGAGCCCATTGGGCTTGAAGAGTGGAAGATGCAACAGGCCCAGCCTACCTGTGCTAAGAAAGTCCACAAGAGAAAGTGGGGGGCGGCAAGGCTCTGATACCATGTAAAGAACTTTGGGATAAGCTCAAAGGGTGGGAGTGCCCAAGGCCTTATAAACTCCACATTAGTTGCACATACAACCAATGTGGGACTATATATCTCAACAAGAACCAATTCACTTTATGCAGAACCGGTTCAGAAAACAAATCATTTTGTTCAAACCAGTTCATTTTTTCTAAACTACCGGCACTTTTTTTAAAAAAAAATTCCTTAAAACCAGTTCAAAACTAAAAACTGTTCTAAACCAGTTCGGAACCAAAATCGGGTCATAAAAAAGTAAAATCGGTTTGGTTCGCCGAACCGAACCACTAAAATCGATTCAGTTTGGTTAGGCATAAAAAACTGAAGCAAGAATGCCCACCCCTTGCTCCACCAACAAATCAAGCTCCACCAACAAATCAAGACATTAAGAAAAAAATTCAGTTATCCTTAAAACTTTTGCCAGTCACCTGAACTTGGGAAGGTGATAAAGGAAAAGGCGTAGGAATAAGGACAGAAGTGAAACAAGATCTACCTGGTGCCTCCCTGCAATTAACTTAGATCGATGAGAGTCTGATGATCCTAGTGTAAAAGGGGCAACAAGTTTTGTGGGTGTGGGTGACTCCTGCATCAAATCAGAGCACTTAAAAATAATTATAGTTTAGCAATTATTTTCAGTAAAGGAAGACAAGAAAGTAGTAGCTTACAAATTTGGGCTTTCGTGCAGTGCGCGTGGCGATTGTGCTTGAGTATTTCTGTTGGAGAAAGAAAGCAAATTAATTAACTATATAACACAATTCTCAACACACCCACAACATAGCTATTAAAAATCGGATCTGTCTGAGAACTGGAAACACAAAGATAACAAATTAATAATAGACAACAAAACCAAAGTATCTATAAACACATATTCTTTTGAATGTATATATATGCATGAGGAAACTTACTTCTGATAATGACTTCGCAAAACCCGTTCGGTTACTCTTGGGAGGAGCACTTAAGGCTTTCTGACGAAGCACGTGATTTTCATCCTCTAAACTCAAAAGCTTTTCCTCAAGGCTGCATTAAATACGAGTAGAAGAAATAGTAATACAAAAAACAATAGCTTTTTAGGAAGGCATGTTAGAGTAGTAATATGACTGCTACTTTGCGCAGCACTATGCTACATCTAATCTCAGATTAGCACTGCTGCTTCAGCAGTTATACAGCTGCACTTCTGTTAGATTAGTTGCTGAGTTGTTGAGATCTGTTACAGACTTACAGATCAGTTACATTCAGTTAGGATTTGTTAGCTTGCTATGCAAGGCTTCCTTGTATACCTAAATATACATCTCTCTGGTTATGCAAAGAGCTCTAACTTTCAGAATAATATCAGATTGCTCAGTACCTATTTTCTCCCCCCCCCCCCCCCCTCCCCTCCCTCTCTCTCTCTCTCTCTCTCTCTCTCTCCTCTTTACATGTACTTTCTCTCTTCTTCTGTGAAGGCACCTCACCCAAGTCATCAAAATTTATAGCAAAGCTCAAACTCTAATAAGCACAAACAAGAAAGAGCAGTGGAATTGGAATATAGGAGTAAATGTAACACCATTCAGTAACTAAATCTATTCGTAAAAAGGGAGTAAAGAGTGAAAAGAAAAGGCACCTTTTAACATTTTGCTCGAGTTGAGAGCACTTCTGTTCAAGCTCCCTCAGCTTCTCAATGGTTTCATCACGGCCTTTTTGAGCATTCATAAGCTGAAGCTCTAAAGCTACGTACTTCTTTTCAAAGGAATCCAAAGAAACCTAAAAATATAAGACAAGGGAAGGAATACAATGTAACTAAATTCAGAAGAAAAAACAAGCAGACAGGAAAATAACAGAGAAAAATGATACTTCTCCAAACAAATTTTCTCCAAATACAAACAAATTATATATGTTTTTGGAGATGAAAAATTCTCTAGTCACTGATATTAGCAGCAGATGGTGCCAGTTAGCTCTCTAATCACCTTCAATGCAGCATTTTCCTTTCGTACTTCATCTACTGCAGCTAGCTCTCTTTTTAAAGCAGATTTTTCCTTTGCTGACAATTCCAATTGATTTTGCAGAACTGCATTCTTGTTGCACTCATTAATTGTTGCCAATTTAGCTGCATCTAATTCAAGATTCAGAGCTTCTAACATCTTTTGAAGTTTGGAAATCTCTATTTGCTTAGCCTCTTCATTAGAAACCTACATAACGATGAAGAATCATGACAAAAAGTTCTATAAATCTCACCTGCATTAAAATACAATAAAAAAACAGAACTCTTTTTATTAAAATCAAACTCATAATGTTTCCCAAAGGCCTCTGCACCAGATCATTAATTAATGGACTGGTCAGACATTAGGTCCAAATTTCAGAGAGAAAAGTAAGTAGGTAACAAATAACTTCAAAATAAAACCAGCAACAATATGTAACTGTTAGAATAGTATG
>NW_026898101.1:0-43244 GCF_033153095.1 Gastrolobium bilobum
GCCTTTACCAGACTTTCTGATGGCGAAGTTTCAAAGGGGTCTGACTCCCAGAATTGCTGAGCTAGTAGCCGGCAACGACCCATGTGACTTTGCAACCCTAATCAATCGATGCAGAAGAGTGGAAGCTATTGGCCAACAGAAGAAACCCGTGGAAGCTAGCGGGAATGGTTATAAAGGAAAGACTGGACCATGGCGAGGAAACAACGGAGGAAAGCCCTGGCAGCCCAGGCGAGATGACAACAAGTTCAAGAGACCCGGAAACTACCGGGGAAACAACAGCCACAACAACAAACCTCCGAACTGTCCAAAATGCAAGAAGCCCCATTACGGTAACTGTCTAAGTGGAACCCCAAACTGCTACAAGTGTGGAAAAGAAGGACACTATGTCAAGAACTGTCCACTATGGGGAAACCAACAAGCAACAGAAGAAGCACCAAGGATGGGCAGAGTTTACACCCTCGATCAACACACGGCAGACCAGGCAGCTGAACTGGTCAAAGATACGATCTATATTTGCCATGAAAATTTAGATGTACTATTTGATTCTGGTGCTACGAATTCTTTTGTTGCCGATTATGTGGCGAAAGCGTACGATTTATTTACTGATAGACTGCAAGTACCTATGCGGATCATGACCGCGACGGGAAAAGTTGCTAAGGCGTACCTACTATGTAGAGACGTCGCATTTATTTATGAAGGAAAGAAGTACAAACAGGACTTCATAGTCCTCCCACTAGAGAAGATCAATGTGATTCTAGGGATGGACCGGCTCGCCAAGCAGCGAGTGGTGATTGACTGCAGCAATCGCAGTTTGATTATCGGCAAAGAAGGAGCGGAAGAAAACTCAGCGCCTGAAACAGGAGAATGCTCCATGATGATGATGGGAACTCTTGTAGGAGAAGAAGAGATACCACTGTCCAACATTCTAGTGGTTAAGGAGTTTGAGGATGTTTTTCCCGATGATATCACCAATTTCCCTCCAGAACGAGAGGTACAATTTTCAATTGAGCTAGTACCGGGAACTGGGCCAATTTCAATTGCGCCCTACCGTATGTCACCACTTGAACTTGTGGAATTAAAGAAGCAATTGGAAGACTTAATAAAGAAAATTTTTATCAGACCCAGTGTGTCTCCATGGGGAGCGCCAATATTATTTGTGAAGAAGAAGGACGGGTCAATGAGACTATGCACGGATTACCGACAGCTCAACAAGGTTACTGTGAAGAACAAGTACCCACTGCCTCGTATTGAGGACTTAATTGATCAGCTGAGAGGTGCAAGAGTATTTTCAAAGATCGATCTCCGATCAGGATATCATCAGATCCGGATCAAGCCGGAAGACGTTCTGAAGACAGCATTCAGATCAAGATATGGGCACTACGAGTACCTGGTCATTCCTTTCGGACTGACAAATGCCCCAGCAGTGTTCATGGGGTATATGAATCAAATATTCAAACCTTATCTGGATCAATTTGTTGTCGTGTTTATCGATGACATATTGATATACTCAAAGAGCAAGGAGGAGCATGAGGAGCATCTGAGAATCGTGCTGCAAATATTACGGGAGAAACAGCTATACGCCAAACCATCCAAATGTGAATTTTGGCTGCCCGAGATTCAATTCCTTGGGCATGTGATATCAGATAAAGGAGTAGCGGTGGACCCCAGTAAAATCAAAGCAGTGGTAAACAGTGAATGCGGACAGGAATATTACGCAGTACAAATCCAAGATGAACTCTTAGAGAGGATCAAGGAAGCCCAACAAGCCGTAGATTGTTTGAAACAGTTAAGAAATCAACCTGGAGTTAGTTTAAATCAACAAGGTATAATTACCTTTCAAGGGAAAATTGTCGTCCCTACACGACTCTTGAGAGATGAAGTGATGGAAATAGCCCACAAGAGTCAGTACTCGATTCACCCAGGAGCCACCAAAATGTACGCAGACATGAAGAATAATTTCTGGTGGAAAGGAATGAAGAGAGATGTTGGAAGATTCGTAAGCAAATGTAACGACCAGCGGGCACCCTACAGCCCTTGCATATTCCCGAATGGAAATGGCAAAGTATTTCTATGGACTTTGTAACCAGTCTACCCAGAACTCAAGCAGGCTACGATGCCATCTGGGTAGTGGTCGACAGATTGACCAAGTCAGCACACTTTATACCGGTGAAAGGAACGTACATGACAGAGAAGCTGGCTCAATTTTATGTGAAGGAGATTGTAAGACTGCACGGAGTACCAGAAAGTATAATCAGTGATCGGGATCCTAAGTTTACATCCCGATTCTGGTATTCATTACAGCAGGCGTTCGGAACTCAATTACGATTGAGTACGGCGTACCATCCGCAGACAGACGGACAGACTGAAAGAACAATACAGACACTGGAAGACATGTTAAGAGCTTGCGCTTTAGAAAGAGAAGGTTGTTGGGATCAGTATCTGCCTTTGGCAGAATTTTCTTACAACAACAGTCATCATGCAAGTATAGGAATGGCCCCGTATGAAGCTCTGTATGGAAGAAGGTGTCGAACACCTGTATGCTGGGAAGAAGTGGGCGATAAAGAAATGTTTGGGCCAGATATGGTGAACGAAACAACTAAGCAGATAAAGATGATTCGTGACAGGATGCAGAAGGCTCAGGACAGACAAAAGAGTTATTATGATTTGAAGCACCGACCCCTAGACTTTGAAGTAGGGGAACATGTATTTGTTAAGCTCTCTCCTATTACAGGTATTGGAAGAGCACTCGGTGTAAGAAAGTTAAGTCCGCGTTATATCGGTCCTTATCAGATTCTGAAAAGGGTGGGGTCGGTAGCTTATCAGTTGGCATTACCTCCAAATTTGGCAAATCTTCACGATGTATTTCATGTTAGCCAATTGAAGAAATATGTAGCCGATCCCTCACATGTTGTATTACCGGATGAAGTGGAAGTACGACCTAATTTGAAGATCCCGGTGGTACCAATCAAGATTCTGGATAGAGAAGAGAAGCAGCTTCGCAGCAAGGTGATACCCATGGTAAAAGTGCAATGGCAAGGAAGGACTCCCGAAGAAGCAACTTGGGAGCGAGAAGATGAGATTAGACAGAAGTACCCCGAGTTATAGTAATTTTCGGGACGAAAATCTTATTAGTGGGGGAGGATATAACAACCCTAAATATTGTATCATGATTAATGAAGAATTATGATAATTAATAAACGAGACATTTCAGATGAAATAGTTTATGATTAAGTAAATTAGAAGTATGGGTCCAATGGACCAAAGACATAAGCATTAGGGATCCAATGAATTCATGGATCAAAGTATAACCCAACAAAGGAAGTTTTAATTCCATTTAATGTGGACAAGTCCAAGTGATACAAAGAAAGCTCTATATGATAAAGTAAAGTCCAATAAGGTAAATGAAACCCAAATCAAGTTAAAGCCCAAAGTAAGGCCATGACATAATAAACCTAAAGAAGTACTATATGACTAGGAATTAAATTAGAATTCTTTCCCTACAAGCAAGAAGCCCACGGTTTTACTAGAGAAAACAAGCTCTAAGAAGTCAATTTAAAGTGTCATAAGATCATGGAAAAATAGGCACAAATTAGGTCAAGTTAATAGGTTAAAGGTCCATAATCTTAAGGAATAAATCATGGTCCAAAATTAAAGGAAATCTTTTCCTTCCAAGCATTTAAAATCCACGGCCTAGGTGTAGGAAATGAATTTTATTTTATTTGATTTTCAAGCCATTAAATGCAAATCGAATTTCCTTAAGTCAAGCCAGTCAAATTCCTTTAAACAAGGAAGTTAGGATTATGATGATTAGTAGTCAATCACTTTCCCTAAATCAAGCAAATTGATGACAATATGTCAATCAATCAAATAATTCTGTTTCTTAAATCAAGGAAGCAACCTTTATGACGATTAGTCACACATCATCAATCCCTTAAATCAAGGGAGCAACTTTTAATGACGATTAGTCACACATCATCAATTCCTTAAATCAAGCAATCACTAAATTTCCTTAATCAAGGAAATTGACATCATGTTCTTGTCCCTAAATTAAGCAATCTAACCTATGACAACAAATCACCACCTTACTCTCATTTAATGTGATCGAAACCTACCAGCAATCAAGTAATGGCAAGGCTTCTAGGTTGCCTATTTGAACAAGCTTTAGTCTCTCCTTTTTCCCTCTATAGCCGCGGCACTACCAAAGGAAAGAACAAAGAGTTTAGTTCATTTTGTGAAGTCCATGAATGCTTCGAAATGGTGAGTGTGTTAGTGAGAAATACCTAATTGTTCCAAGTTCAAATACAAGCCTGGATCTTAGTCCTTCTTCCTAATAATTCAACCAAAGAACCCTTCATCTCTAAGCAAGAAAATCCCTCTTCTCCTCTCTTTAAGCTTGCGGCCTTGTATGTTCAAGGAGGAAGGAAGTTCATTCAAGAAGATTCAAAGTAGTCAAAGGTCAAGAAGTGTTTCCTTAAGTCGTTGATCATCATCAAAGGTAAGCCTATGAACCTTCTTGGTTAGGAATGACATGTAAAAACATGAAAGTGATATCCTAAGTATATGATCCCTAGAAGGCCGAACCATGTATGATAATTATAAGCATGAAGAGATGTTTAAATGATATGAAAGATGATGAAATGATGATGTTAGATTAGCATGTTTAGTAGCCTAGGTTCTAAATCAATTTTGCATGATCATAACCTTAGTTGGCCGAATATATAAGATGATGTTTTGAATGATGCTCTAGGATTTAAATATGATAAATCATCAATAATGTTAGAAGCATGTTTTAGAAGTAATCCCTTAGGTATTTTAGGGCAATAAGGCCGAATGGTATGTAGCTAAAAGAGGTTTTATTTGATTAATGTTGAAAGGATCTAACCATGTTAAGTTAATAATATAATTGAAAGCATGTTTTAAAAATTATATTCCTAGATGTTTATCTATGGTGGCCGAACCTATACATGCCTAGAATGAAATCTTTAATAATTCTATTAAGTGTTATGATGACCTAGTAATGTCCTAAAACCTACACAAGTGGGTAAGTAAGCAAAACAACTCCTCTAGGTAATTAAACCTGCAAAGCCGAGACCTATACATGGATAAAACACAAATGTTGAATGTTATATAAGTTACTAAAAGATGATATGATGATGTTAGGGAGTCAAGGGAGCAAACAGGCAAGTAAAGAGATCAAAAGTTGAAAGTATACAAGTAAAGAACGACAAGTACTATAAGTGTTTATAGTTGTTGAAGTAATCTCTCTATGTATGCCACCATTATGAAACTATGATAAGTTATGGTCTGACTGCAATATGTTTATAGTGCTTTACATTATGTGATTATGATATTTTTGAAACTTAAAACCATGCTATTAAATGTTGGCCTGTGCACTGATACTCCAGTTGCAACCTGACGAGGACTCTGGGTATCTCCGTAAGTCCGTAAAAGCCGGCAGGAATATGATGATGATGATGATGGCATGATATTTTTATATGATGATGTTAAATGTTCCATTTTGTATTGTTATTATAAACTGTTGCAGGAGTAAGCGTCATAGTTGGAGAATGCTCCAGCTGTGAACCTTACTGAGATTTTCCCCAAAATCTCACCCCCCTTGACCACCCATTTCAGGAAAAGATGAAAGAAAGTAATAAGAAAGTTATGTGGGAAAGAAAGGGTAAGAGACTGGTACGTAAAGAAGAAGAAACTCCACCTACCTGGGAAGAGAAACTAAAGGATCTAACAGATAGAGGCCTATGGACTGAGGCTATGAAATTATTAATAAAAGCTTTTCCACATTATGATTTCGATGAAGCACTAAGTACACAATGGCTAGAGGAACCACAACCACATTATGACTGGGCTTATGATGCGGCATAAATTATGTTTTTATTTATGATTAGTTAATCTTTTTGGGATTACATTAAATAATGTTTAGTGTTATTTATTTTGTATTGATGTTTTAACGCTTTTAATTGTATATGGAATAAGTATGGTTATGTGTTTCCATTCCGCACTCTGATATTTGCATTCGTAAAGTTTAAATTTAGACTTCCGCGCGTTGAATGCATGATGAAGGTGCACCCTATATGTATTTACACATTTGGGGTGTTACAGCTTGTGTCCTATCCTTCTTGATAGACACTTCAGCAGTTGTTGACATACTTAACAATTCAGGCAAGCTCACAAGCATCCCATGCATGTTATAATTCATTATGAATTGACTGAAGGAAGGTGGAAGTGAGGCCAGAACTAAGTCATTACTCAGTTCGGCATCCATCAAGAAGCCTAGATTTCCTAGCTTCTCAATCAGCCCGATTATCTTAAGAACATGACTGCTAACAGACATATTCTCAGACATCCTGCAAGAGAACAGTTCTCTAGAGGCCTCATACCTCTCATGCCTGCCTTTAACGTCATACAACTCCTTGAGATGTAAGACAATAAAGGGAGCATCCATATGCTCATGCTGCTTTTGCAGTTCAGGCAACATGGATGCCAACATGATGCATACTGTCATCCTATTGTCATCCATGTGTTGTTTGTGGGCCTCGAAATCATATTCCGCGAACCCATCTTCCCCTTCCCTAGGAGCTACGGGTAATGCACCATCAAGAACGTAGGCAATATTTTCGGCCCTAAGAACAATTCTCTTGTTCCGATACCAGTCCATAAAGTTTGAACCGATCAGTTTATTCGTATCAAGTATTGAGCGCAGAGACAGTGGATTAGTCATACTAAAAACTGAAAAAAAATTGTAAAGAAATATTAATTAATATATTGTCGTGTCACAATTTATTAAAGACTTTAAATAAATTGCCCCTCCCACTATTTTATCTAAGTCAATGACCCTTACCATTTGACTTAGGGTTAATCTACTTTTAGATTTTACCTTAGTGAGATTAAGAGTGCGATTATTTATTATAACCCTCGTCTGAGACCGCAAGATTAATTTAAATAATGGGTTGATCCTAATCAACAGTATCTCATACCCTCTCTTAACATTAGGTTGACAACTCCTTGTCACTTAGTGGTGCATCTTATGCAACCAACCTAGCATTATTACCCTAAGCCCATAAGCCCGGCTAGGCCTACAACTTATGCCTCAGTTAAGCATTAACCAGCACCCTAAGTGTCTAACACTTATAATACTACTCTTACTCAACAAAACAGTGGGTCCCAACTGAGTTGCGGAGCACCACTATGTAGAGGAGGTTCGAGTAATATTGGTGGTGGGAGGTAATCATATGTTTAATAATTTATTCCTTTTAAGGGTTCCTTTTATTTAGGGATTTTATTAGGTCTCATCAAACGCATTAATATATTATCATGCTAGTCCTAACCTATGTCATACATCTATCGGTTTAGACTAGTCGAAATTGGACGTGCATAATAATCATACAAACGCGATTTGTCCAATTCATGCATACTAGACGTCATAAAAAATAAAGCATACATATCGTGATGCACTATCTCATGCATGCTAGTCCTACAACACATACATGCAAATAAAACAATTTATTTTGAGATAGTCATGGTGCTCGATCTTTTGTCCATCTTGCTTCTCAAGCCACGGCTTCTTGTCGTCTATACGCCACTAGCCTAAATTATCTAATTACAATTAAAGAAACTCCAAAACATTTTGGAGGGACAAAATTTAAAATACAAAATTTAAAAATCAAATTACAACTCTAATTTAAAGAGTAAAAATTACACATTAATTTTAAAATTCGAAATTTAAACTTCGGGCACCATGACCATCCCCTTCCTCTTTTGCACCTGAAATGTTAGACAACTCACAAGTAAAAAATATTATCATATAATATGTTTTTCACATATGTCTTGATATTTAACAATTAAACATCAAAACAAAAAATTAAAATTAAAATTTTCTTAGATTTCTCAATTGGCCGAATTATATACAACCATTAATATAACTCAAATTTTATTGACTCTTTCTCAAAGAACATAAAATTTAAACTATACATGTAGTCATCTACACTTGATGGCCGAACCATATACTAATGTATATGAGATTAATTTTCGAAAAATTTTATTACATGCTTTGCTCATGAAACAATTCATGAAAAATAAGAAAACAATCAAGGTGTTCAAAACACCTTTCATGGTCGAACTCCACCTTTCAAAAAGGTGTTTCCTTTTAAAACTTTCATAAAGAAAAGAATGATAACCATGAATTAATTTGGATATATGAACACAACAATCAAATTAAGATGTTCATAAAAAAAAAACAAAAAAAAACTTTAACCGTTTAAAGTATTGTAAATTAAAATCCATACATAAAAATTGAATCTTTAACTCTTTAAAGAAATTTTAACCGTGAGAAACAGGTTCACAAACAAGGTACCATCACCCGTTTATGGTAAAGTAACCTGGCTCTGATACCACTTGAAAGTAGAATTGGCCTTTAAGGCCGAAACATGCGTGAGGGAAAAACAAAATTTTTCGCAAGCGGAACACACATGCATATCAAGATACATACTTTAAGACGTATGTCATACCTTGTTCGTGAAAACTCAAGATGATCAAGGTAGGTCTGAAGGGTTCAGACCCTCTAACGTTGATCCACACCACCCGCGTCTAGATACAGGAACTCCTTCCAGTAAGGCCGCCGCCGATTGATCACCACAATAAGGCTTGCTATGCGCTTAGTGTGTGATGCAGGAGGGGCGCATAGATGAGTAGAGAAAGGCTTGGCTTTTCATAAAAACCTAAGGAGGAACTAACTACCCATTAAGCACACAAGAGAAGCCTTTTAAGTTTCAAAAACAAATCAGATTTTTCTCCCAAAAATCTGATCAAAGTGGCGCCCTATGGGGAGAGAATAAGTGGAGTTGTTGCATTTCAAAAATTGCCAACAACTTCCCAGAATATTCTCATGAGACTAAGTTCAAAACCTAGTCAGAAATCTGATCATGAATCATCATATAATCAGCTATATGGTGCGCCCCATATAGCCTAAAAGGTGACCAGATACATTTGAGTTAGTTGCATTTCAAACTTAAATCAACTCACTCAAATATTCTCCCAACAGACCGTATCTTCTGGAGCTGATTTTGATGATCAAATCTAGCCAAAATCAGCGCCCCATTATCCTTGGATTATGTCCAAAAGATCTCCTCCTGATATGTTCCAACAAGATTTCATCTTATCCTTTTGTTATGAAACAACTTTTCATAGCCAATTCAAATTCGAATTTCAAACATTTGAATTCAAACTTTCAAACACTTAAATTTTCAATTCAAATTCAAATTCTAAATTCAAATTCAAATTTCAAAATTCAAAATTCAAAATTCAAAATTCAAATTCCAAATTTCAAATTTCAAATTCTAAATTCTAAATTCGAATTTCAAAATTCAAAATTCAAATTTCAAAATTCAAAGTCAAAATTCAAATTTCAAAATTCAAATCCCATTACTTTGATCCATGCGCCCTCCACCCTATCTATGGAGTTCCAAACTACTTCTTGGGCTAATAACAATTGTTAGGCCCAATACCTTTAATGCTAGAGCATCTAGACAATTAGGTGTTAGTGTGTGACCCATTAGGTCCAACATAGCCACTGACATAAATGGGCTTGGGCCCAATAAGCCCACAACCCATCTAATGACAACACAGAGCACTAGCAATGCTTTGTTGCCCCAGAACTAGTTAGATTAATGACTTGATCATCCTATTACACATATTTGGTTGCCATATATATTTCCTTTCGTCTCGGTTACCTTCCCATAAAACCTAGGGTAAGGAAGCGTATCAACCCCTGCGATTTAGGGTAAGCTTTATTCGAAATAGGGAATCTTCAATTTACAGACTCTAAAGGCAGATCATCTCATGATCTCTTTTACTATGCATAGATTCCCGAGTCCCTGTAAATGTCATCCCGATTTCTCCGGTTTACAGATAACCTAATCTCTCACAGAGATTTGACGAATTCCTTCAGCTTATCACCCTAGCCCTGTGTTCTTTCAGGACAAGCCCAACAGTATACCTATGAGTCTCCATGTTTCAGGCAGACGAGGTGCACAATCAAAGCATGCCTTCTAGAACACAGTCTAGGTAATAACTTCTGGTCTTAGGAAAGACATACCCAAATATAAAGAGACTACTCTAATGATACTCTCTGAGAGAGTTCCTCATAGAGTCTCTTTGTGGGTCTGTTCAGTGCGAGCTATACCCTTATAGGTCCACTCACGACTTTAGCTAAGACATCTCCATATCTGTAGCTCATGAGGTCTTTACCTTGCATCCAAATACATGTAGATAAGTCGTGCTAGTCTTACCCGAGATCACTGATCCCCATTCTCAGTGTCTCTAGACTATGAACATAAAATTAGGAATAAACATGCAGTATCCTTGAATCCTCATGATCGTGATCTCATCACAGATACTCAAGAGATACCTATTTTATTCCAAGGGGTTTATCCAGTTACTCATATAAATATTAATAGTAATATTGAGACAAAATATGAAACAGGATAAATAGTGCTTTTATTTGCGACATCCATATACTGCGATAATAAATATTCTGAACGTTGTAACTAACAATTACACTCAATTTCCAGCATGAATATAAACTATCGCGAAAACAAACTATGACATATCGCAGGTCTTTTTAATTTTTTTTTTATATTTACATAAGGTTAAAAAGGGCAAATTAATGTGCATTAGATTTCCCGACTTTCAAGGGGCCGTTTGGTAGCGGTCTTTGCAAAAAATACCTAGGCAAATTACATGGGGAATGGAAGATGTCAACTGTAAGAACTCACACCGTTAATTAAGGAAATTAATTAATTAAGTATGAGAATTTAGGAAATAATTCCATAATTGACCCTAATAATTATGTTATGGCTTAAATAATTATGGTAAGTGTTTAATAATGCTGAAAGTCGCTTTTCTAACGAAAAGTGCAGATACCGGTTCTGCTACTCGGTATAAATGCGTACCGATGAAGTATCCCGAAAAATTATAATAAGTGCATGAATATTCCTAGAATAATATATATAGGACTGTGATTTCAAATTTCAAGTTAAAATAATAAGAACTGGTGCCAGAACTGATACTGGCTAAGTAAAAGCACGTACTGAAAAGGTGCTGCAAAAAATAAAATAAAAATATGATAAATCTTAGAAATATGAGTAGGTTCAGAATCCTAAGTTGGGGATTAAAATGTTAAGCGTAGCATTTAGGGCTAATACAGTACGTTTAAATCTTAAGTGGCCTATATAAGGCCTTGGCACATGATCCTAGGGTAATTCCTTGTGCCTTAGTCGTGAGTTTTCTGACCTCTTGAGCAGCTAAGCCTCTTCTTCACCATTCTTGACCTCTTCCTCCATAGAAACCCCCAAGAGACCATTTTTCTTGTTTGTTTCTTCACCTAACACCTTGGGTGAGTGGGAACTATCATTGGGAGTGTGAGGTGAGCTCCATTTCTAGGTTGTGGTGACTGTGTGAGGTGAGTTGTGGGCTGACTTCAAAATTGGTAAAGAGGGAGCCTTTTCCTTGGTTGTGGGAGCTCCAAGGAGTGATCTTTGTGAAGAAAATACCTTGCTTTGTTGTCATGTTTGTTTTCCTTCAAAGTCAGAACCTTTGAAGCTGTTTGGTGAGCTCCAAGAGCAACTGATAAACCTTTGGTTTACCATGTTTTTAGGCTAAATTATATGAGAAATATATCATAGATTGCATGGAATTCAAGGTTTTAAGACATTTAAGTCATAAGATAGGAAATTGAGCTGACGTTTTGATAATATTTGCATTTTGAAGGTAAAACCACAAGAATTTGTGCTAAAAGTGCTAAAGAAATCATGACAAAGAAGTAGCAGCTCAATAAGGACCAAGGAAAGCCAAAATGATACAAGTCAAGGGCCAGAAGAGCACGCTCAAGCGCGCTAAGGCAGGAAGAACAGCCAAACTGGACAAGTTAGGGCGCTCAAGCGCCCTTTATCCCGCTCAAGCGCCTAAGATGACAAGATTTCACTCTCGAGGAGCACGCTCGAGGGCCCAGTAGCACGCTCGAGCGATCCAAGACAGACAGCAACATCAAATTGCAGTAGATTGGCACGCTCAAGCGCCCTGTAGCGCGCTTGAGCGCCCAAACACGGACCAGACAGCAAAGATTCACCAAGATTTGCTGAGATTTAATGAAGATTTGTCCAAGTAGGATATGGAACTAAAGCAGAAACATATCAAAGCTGATTCCAGAGAAGATTGAAGGAAGATTATAACAAGATTCAAAGCTCAAATCTCTCAACCAATCCACAAGATATTAATTGCAAAAAAGGAAACAATTGAGGAATCAATTACAAATCTGATATGGATTCATGGGAAGATACGATGAAGGCTGTAGCTTTGAAGATTATAAATAAGGAGCTTGAGGTCAAGACCAACACAAGTCCAGAGCATTACACCAAGACCTGAAGGAGGAATCCTGTTGCGGAGCGCTGGAACACTGAGGAACCAAGTCAACATCACACCAATGGAGGCTTGGGATTCTCTTTTCTTTATTGTTATTTTTCAATTCAGTATGCTAGAGTAGTCTTTTATGTAGTTAAGGGTAGATGGAACCCAATTGAATCTTTATGTTTATGAATTAAATTGTCTCTGAATCCTGTTCTTTTTATAATTGAATAAATTATCCGTCTTTAATGCTTTCTATGAGTTTGTTCCTTATAGAATGATTT
Organism: Gastrolobium bilobum; assembly: GCF_033153095.1. Lineage (NCBI taxonomy): Eukaryota > Viridiplantae > Streptophyta > Magnoliopsida > Fabales > Fabaceae > Gastrolobium > Gastrolobium bilobum. Next base: position 12,702 of record NW_026898101.1, read on the forward strand.
TGGGGAATTGTATGACAATAGGGATGTTGGTGCATGAACCTTGAATTGATAATTTATCATAATCCTTGTGATCTAGGAATAGGAATAGGAATAGACATAAGGTAATTATGCAATCTTGAAATTCTTGATCTTAATGCATGTTTTCTTGGGGAATAATCGGGGAACTAGAGTTCTTTCAAGATTACATAGATTTATGGTAACAAAGAATTGAGCCGTAATTAACTCAGATAGAATTGATTGGCAATATATTAAGAAACGGATTTTGGGCTGTTTAATTCATAATATATTGAGGATATTGGGGGAAGTCGAAACCTTAACTACGCTTGTTTTAAATTTTAAATCAATCATCATCTTCATTCATTTTTTAAATTCTGAATTTTCTTGATTGCATGCTTTTACTTGTTTTTAATTTTAAGTTCTTTGAACCACAACTCTCTTCATCTAAATTCTCGATTGTCCAACTAAGACGCGATTAGCGAACTAGTGCTTGAAAATTCTGATCCTCGTGCGAATGATCTCGTACTCCGGTACACTTTATTACTTTACGACCGGTGCACTTGCCGAGTCGCAACAAGTTTTTGGCGCCGTTGCCGGGGTAATTCCTAATTAAGTATGAGAATTTAGGAAATAATTCCATAATTGACCCTAATAATTATGTTATGGCTTAAATAATTATGGTAAGTGTTTAATAATGCTGAAAGTCGCTTTTCTGACGAAAAGTGCAGATACCGGTTCTGCTACTCGGTATAAAAGCGTACCGATGAAGTATCCCGGAAAATTATAATAAGTGCATGAATAGTGCTAGAATAATATATAGGACTGTGATTTCAAATTTCAAGTTAAAATAATGAGAACTGGTGCCAGAACTGATACTGACTATGTAAAAGCGCGTACCGAAAAGGTGCTGCGAAAAATAAAATAAAAATATGATAAATCTTAGAAATATGAGTAGGTTCAGAATCCTAAGTTTGGGATTAAAATGCTAAGCATAGCATTTAGCGCTAATACAGTGCGTTTAAATCTTAAGTGACCTATATAAGGCCTTGGCACTTGATCCTAGGGTAATTCCTTGTGCCTTAGTCGTGAGTTTTCTGACCTCTTGAGCAGCTAAGCCTCTTCTTCACCATTCTTGACCTCTTCCTCCATAGAAACCCCCTACAGACCATTTTTCTTGTTTATTTCTTCACCTAAACACCTTGGGTGAGTGGGAACTATCATTGGGAGTGTGAGGTGAGCTCCATTTCTGGGTTGTGGTGACTGTGTGAGGTGAGTTGTGGGCTGACTTCGTACTTGGTGAAGAGGGAGCCTTTTCCTTGGTTGTGGGAGCTCCAAGGAGTGATCTTTGTGAAGAAAAGACCTTGCTTTGTTGTCATGTTCGTTTTCCTTCAAAGTCAGAACCTTTGAAGCTGTTTGGTGAGCTCCAAGAGCAACCTTTTCTGAGTTCTAAGCTTGGGTAAGCTTCATCACCTTTGATCTTGAGTTTTAATGGGTAAAAGTGGAGTCTTGCCATGTTTAATAAGATAAACAAGTAACCAACGTGATAACTAACCTAGAGGGGTTTAAAGATGCATGCTTTAACGTTTAGAAGTGTTAAAAATAGAACTTTGGAAGTGATATCTCGCGAAATGCAGAAACTGCATTCTGTCGCGAAATATCCGGATATGATATTCGGATATGGGATATCCGAATATGTCCCCGACAAATATTCAGATATTCTGGGTTTTCGAGAACAGTAGCGGTACTGTTCATACATAAGGCTGTTTTGGGTTTGTGGACCCTAGATTGATGAAGTTGATCTTCTGTAATGATTAACCTAAGTCAGAATCTATGTGATTAAGGGCTTGTGGCTTTTTGAGAACCCTAAAGACATGAAACGTAAAAGAAAAACGTTGTCTTTATGTTATATGCTTATGAGCTATGGTTGTTGATATGATTGCTGGTCCAAAACAGATTGTGATTCTGCTGTGTTTGGACTTTGAGCTTGCGTGTGGACTCTTGGCTTAAATAGCTAGCTTGCAAGATAAGCTTTCATGTCCTCGGTTTAGCCATTGTTTGCTCCACCATGTCCCATGGGGGATGGTTATATGCATGATGTGTTTTCATGTACGGTTTTATTGAAATGCTACTGAATTATTAAGTGCAATTGCTTTATGATATGTATGTGGTGTTTCGCCTAGACAGGAAGCCATGGGGTGGTCCTGTGGGCGGGTACAGCATGGGCATGTACTGTGTGGGTAATAGACGTATTCCTGCACTTCTCTGATCAGTAGAATAGTTATAACACATATGACATGATTATCTGCTGCATTGCACCGTTTTGGAACTTATATTGTTTAACTGCTTTTGGAACTTATATTGCACATGTAAGTGAGCCTGGGGTGGAAGATCCTTGAGGACCCCTTGCCTTACTGAGATTTCTGTTTAGAGATCTCATCCCACGTTTGGGGCGCTTATTTCAGGTTCAGGTAACCCAGGGGTTGAGACCTCTAGCGGCAGGAGGCCGGAACTTAGTTGATTGTCATGTTTGCTGATTATGCTGATGCACCTGCTTAGTGTTTATGTTTTTCCATTATCATGCTGTTTGTATTGAGACTTGATGAGTATGTTGTTTATTTGGTGAGCATGGGGATTGTCTATGCCACATTGATTTGACGATGTTAAGTTATTCGAGTTATATAATTGTATCAGGATTATGTCCGGACTACGTGTTGTAGACCCGTGACTTAGATACTCACTTATTTATTTATGAGATTTTTCAGTTAGCTGTCTTTTGCAATTCATATACAGGTGATGTTTTTATGAAAATGATTAAGTAATCAACTTGGCTAAGTATAATGACATCATAATTGAAAAGAAAAAGATATTCCGCACATTTAATTAAGCGTGGCTTAATACGATGACATGTTAACAAACCGAGTATACACGAGGTGTTACATCAACGTTTGGTAGGAGATTCTGAAAAATTATGCTAGCAAAATGGTATACCCAGGCAACGTAGATTATGTGAAAAAGTCGGCTGATTTCACTGTTCTTAATACCCACATCGTCGGTGGTAATCAATGGGTGCCTGGGAACCGAAAAAATGAGCACCAAAATATTGTCGAAATTGACCCTTCTTTATTGTTGAACGTCTGCAAGAAGAAGTTTTTTTAGCTGAAATCAACACATCACCGTCGAATGGGGTTGCCAAGTGATAATGCATGTGCTTAATACTCAGTATTTCTGTCTCTTATGGTTCCCAATCGAAGCATCACTAACATCCACCCACTTCTGTCTCGTACGTATGGGAATTTGTGATGCTGCAGAAAAAGAACTTTACACGAAGTATAGACAAAGAGATGACATAGAGAAACAGATTATACATGCTTGGGAACAACGAAGGAAGGAGTCAAGAATAGATGATTCTATTACTGAAGAGAGAGACAATAAACATGTTCTTTGTTTGCCTGGAGAAGGATAAAAGGGCATCCAAAGCTGGCTTGCCTGCAAACGAAGAACAAAAGCAAAAGGAAAAAAGAAGAGAGGATAAAAATACAACCCCAACGATATACTGAGTCATAGTCAGGGGTTTATGTACATATTTTCAGTTTCAAAATTTACAATACCTATTTTGATACTTTACACAAATTATCCCATCAATATTTTACTTTCAACAAATATAGATTTTGAAAACTTACTTAATTTACTTGGTAATATTTCGTCCTACCAAATAACTTTTTATCAATTTTACCAATAAATTTCTTTACGAATTATTTTCCTAATAATTGTATTTACCTGGTTAACAAAATTTTCTCCTATACCAAATGTCTCCAACCAGTAGAGGTGAAAGTTACATTGTAACAAAGATGTTGTTTTCGTAATCGAATCTATAATTTTACAACAGTTCCATACTCAACCTTTTTTTTTCAATATAATTTTTTTTTTCTGAAAAGTTTCGGGTAAGATTTAATTCAAGATTTATTAGTCAAGTTTTCTCGGAAGAAAGAGAGTCCATATCATTATAAAAAAAAAGAAAGTACTCAAATAAGAGATTACAAAATATATCTTTCTTTTTTTTTGGTAAAATTACAAAATATAACTTATATCGTAAAACATCTGTAATGAATGAATTGGATATTATTTATCAAGCGACATGTTCTCTCTTTGACTTATTTATTTTCTCAATAATTGACTTGAGTCCCACGTCATAAAATTAAAGAAGTTATAGAAATTTTTACTATATTTTTTTGAAAAAAAATATTTTTGCAGTTAATGCAGATAAGTTATCTGCATTTACTCCCAAAACGACGTCGTTTTGGGATTGAAATATTAAAAAATTATAATCATAAAGACTATAATAATCCTGAAATAAATTAAAACTATAAAATTACCATGATTTCCGTCACAAGATGACGTCGTATTCGGCTTACTGCAGATAACTTATCTGCAAAAAAACCGAACCCATTCTTTTTATACAAAATTGAATCAACATGATTAAAAAAGAAAAAACTGTCTTAACTATCGTTTCAACCGAATGTATATTATTAAAATGAAATTTAAAATCGAAAATCTAGTTAAAATTACAATTATAAGAGTTATATAATACTCCTTAGTAGCAATACCTCTGTTCCGTAAATAAATTGTTGGGCATTGAATATAAAATTGTTACAATACAATTCTTGGTGGAAAATATTTCATGGATTTTACAAATTAAACTCTTTCACGAATGGTATTTAATTCGAACTTGATTAAAAAAATAATCTTGAGACCAATTATATTTAGAAACAAAATCAAGAATGTTTTGCACCAAAATTTGCCTTTTTTACCAAAAGATTTATGGGGTACGGATCCACTAAATTGACTGGTGTAACTATTCAATAAGATCATTTTATGTGAAAAATATGAAGAAAAAAAAATTAATCATTCATTGTCAATACACAACAATTAAAATGACAATTCTATCTTTGGTGATTTATGAGCTTTATCATTAAAATAATTGTTATCAATTGATTTGTCAAATGACTAAATTTTTTCATGACCATATTAAGAAGGGACATGAAAGGATCCATTCCCACCCTAAGGTGGTCGATGTCTATGGAAGTTCCAAAAAATGAAAGATGGCTACCCACATTGCTTATAAGTTAAAATAAACCAAAATACGGATGTCTAGAAGTTGCCTTACATATAAGTTCAAACAAACCAAAATAAGCAGTAGTACAAATCTGGTAATGGATCAAATAGGCACAAATTCCCTGTTGAAATCCTTATTACATTTTGGGAAAAGAGTTAGCAAAAAAAGATCGAGGGTTTTTTTAAAAAAAAAAAATACACGGAAATGAAGAAAACCTACTCATGGATAAGTTTGGGGGTAGCAACTTCCCTAAAGTCCCTATATAACAATTTCCAACACCCTTGAAGGGGGCATCAAAAAAGTGAGTCTCTCAATCTTCCACCGTTGCATGAGTAGCCAGCCAGTCTGCCACAACATTTCCCTCTCTATGAGTGTGACTGATTCTACTTATTCAGTCTCTGTTAATCAGGTCTTGAATTCTTTGAATGATGCCAGCAAAACCCTTATGCATGTTCTGAGAGTTGTTGATGAAGTCAATAGCCATAGTGGAATCTCCTTCAAGCCGCACTCTCTTGTACCCCTTGTGCCATGCTAACTCCAGATCATGTAGCATTCCCCTTAGCTCAACATTTAATGCATTGCCAAGACCCGAAAATCTAGTGAAACCGCCCAGCCAACGACCATTACTACCTCTAATCATTCCCCCACAAGAAGACTTTTTGCCTTGATCAAAGGATGAGCCATCGGTGTTGACTTTCACCCAACCTTCAGACGAAAATGACCATTTTATGAAGGTCTCTATCTTTGGATTCCTTATCAGTCCAACAGTGATAAACCCCTGGTTCATCAGGTTTTTCAGCATGAATTAGTATCAATTTGTGTGATTAATTGGATGGAAAAGAGGTTAATGTCCTGAAAATCCCTCAAGTACAAGTTCTGAAAGCTCTGTTGAAAATTTACACTGTCTTGTAGGGAAATGAAGCTCAAGAAGCAGCAGAAAGAAGGAAGAAGATTTTGGAGAAAGAGAGAATGCCTAAGTGCCAAGCGCTAAAACGCCCTCACAGACCGTTTTAGCGCGCTGCTGCAAATTGAAGGAAAAACTTGCTGGTGCTGAGCGCTAAAACGTCCAACACAGAACGTTTTAGCGCGCTGCTGCAATCCGAGGACAAGAAGTTGCTGGTCTTGGGCGCTAAAACTTCCTGATCAAACGTTTTAGCGCCCTGCTGTTGGAAAAAGACTCTGGTCTCCAACGCTAAAACGTCCAAGACAAGCGTTTTAGCGTTGGAGTTGGTTGAAAGCAGTTGAGCAGTCACCAGATATGGACGCTAAAACGTTCAACAGTATACGTTTTAGCGCTCAAGTTAGTTGAAAGCAGTTGGACATCCGTCAAACATGGACGCTAAAACGCCCATCTAGAACGTTTTAGCGCCCATGTTATTTTTTCAGTTGTAAATTGTAACACTATATAAGGCAAGGGCCTTCACAATTGTCATAGTTCTGATTTCCTATCTCTCTCTCCTATATCAGATCCTCTGATCTGACTTCTCTCTAAAAAAATTCCAAAATTCATTAGGACTTAGTTCTTGTATTAGTTAGTTTCTTATGTAATTGTACTTGGAGATTGAAGACTCACTACATGGCAATGGAGTTTGATCTTTCGTCTCTTGTTATTCTTTGTATTATGTCTGAGTAGAGTCCCTTGTAGTCTGATTCAATGGAACTCAAGTTTGAATTTATTCTTTGTATTATGTGATTGTATGAAGTTGTCTTGATTAATTCTTCATGTTGATAAATAGTGTAGAACAGACATGTTTACATTGTTTCTCTATTTTTGACAACTTCATCATTAGTGTTCTAGTAGTCAAGACATTGATGCTAGGATTCTGATGTGGTCTTAAGACCTTAGTGATTAATGCATGTATTAAGAAAGGGATCACCAAGACATTGGGGTTTCTGATTAATGTGTCTATCAGGGTAGTAAGACATTACATCTTGAGATGATAAGAAAAAGGTTGATCAACATCACATAGTAGATACTCATCATGGAAATTGATTCATCCATAAATTCATTCTTGAGAGAAATTGATATCTGACTACTTGCTTTAAATTATATTCACACTTTATCTGTTTATCAATTCTTTAATTTTATTCAAACTAAATTTCTGGTGACAAGAAATAAATGCAATTTATAATCTTTTGGTTGATTCAACTGAACAACATTTGGTTAGTCAGTGCTTGACACAATTCCTCGTGGGAACGATCTTTACTCATCATTTTATTACTTGTTTGACTAGTGCACTTGCTAAATTTGACAACAAGCAGCTCCAAGGGTGGCCCTCGACTAGAAGAAGCAGTCAGTGAAGATAGACGCTTGATGAATGAGCTATTGGTCCGATATGCTTTTCCCATTAAAAATAAGGTTGTTTCTTTCCTTCCAAATGAGCCAGTAGATTACTCCAAAGAGAGTTTGGATTTATCCATTCCCGTGAGGGCCAAGTATTCTAGTCCAAACCACGCCCAATTGATCTTTCAACCAGACCTCAGCCAAGAACGCTGAAGCGGCCGAAATGCCAGCAAGGTTGCAAGCAACCCGACACCTAGGACCACAGCCTGACACTGAGCTTAGACCCTGCCACATGACTGAGGAGCCATTCCTTGAAGAAAGGCATGTAGGGAAACCCCAAGCAGAAGTTAACTAAATGGAATCTCCATAAAGTGGACCTAGATGCAATCGAAGGTCTAGAATGAGCATTACAACCCGACAGCCCGAACCCTCAAACTGCCGAACCGGAGGCAACTGTTATCGCCCCACCTTATGGGCCCATATCGTAATAGCTCGTGACAAATAGTCATCTAAGAGAGAAATAAGGAAGCAATCCTATCAAATAAGATATTAATCTTATATCACTAACGGATTGAATATTAGGCCCCCAATAATTCCAAGAGGTCTAGAATTCAACTTCAACCAGGTAACCCATCTATAAATAAGGGGTTAAGCCAACCAAGTACATTCTCTGAACTCCATACTCTCTTAGTTGTTGTGTCCACATGTCACGCCTTTCGCTATACATCATTATTATTGTCCACAATTATATACTATCCCTTGCGCGTCTCTTCACTCATGAATATTGATTCATGATATAATTACCAACCACGAACATCCTAAACCTCTCCGATTGAACAAATTGATAGTTACTTTTTCAGTTATCATTGATATCAATTTGATAGTTGATAACAATTTTATATTTACTTAATTAATATGTTATTTTCCAATTATTGAATTATAATTAATATCAATACCAACAGAATGCCATATAATGGAAAACATTTGATTATAATTAATATCAAATTATCGGCTGAGATAATTCCACTCAATTCCCCGTGTGAATATAACACACCGCCAAAACAAACCGTGCCATAGTGCGTGTCTTTTCAAGTTTTTTTTTTTTTTTTTTTAATATAAGGCCAAAAAGGATAAATTTATGTGCATAAGATTTCCCAACTTGCAAGACCAGATGTAACAGTTACATTATAACAAAGAGGCTGTTTTCCTCATCCAATCCATAATTTTACCTTGGTTCCATACTCAACTTTATTTATTTTTTTTACAAATATATTTTTTTGTGAGAATTTTCGGGTAAGATTTAATTCAAGATTTATTAATCATTTTTTTCGGAAGAAATAGTGTCCATATCATTATAAAAAAAAAGAAAGTACTCAAATTAAAGATTACAATATATAATTTATGTGAGTGTAATATATGTTGTGAGACAAATAAAATAAAAAAAGAGGTACATTTTTTTATGTGAATGTAACACGAGAGATAAATCTAAATCTCATGCAATATAAAAAAATATGATATATATGTCGTGAGACAAATAAAGTAGAATCCACTTATTTTTAAAATAAGAAAAAAAAAATAGGCATATCTCTTTATATAAATGTAATATAAGAGATAAATCTAATACAACATAAGACCCATACTTAATATCATAAAGTATCTGTAATGAATTAATCAGATATTATCTATCGAGCGACACATTCTCACTTTGACTTATATATAGGTTAATAATTGACTTGAGCCCCACGTCATAAAATTAAAGAAGTTATTGAAATTGTTACTAAATTCTTTTAATAAAAAATTAATCAACATGATTAAAAAAAAAACTGTCTTAACTGTCGTTTCAACCGAATGCCTATTATTCAAAAAAAAATTAAAATCGAAAATCAAGTAAAAATTGCAATTATAAAGGTTATATGATACACCTTAGTTGCAATACCTCTGTTCCGTAAATAAATTGTTGTGCATTGAATATGAAATTGTTACAATATAATTCTTAGTGGAAATTATTTCATGGATTTTACAAATTAAACTATTTCATGAAAGGTATTTAATTTGAACTTGATTAAAAAAACAAATATGAGACCAATCATATTTAGAAAAAAAAATTCAAGAATTTTGTGCACCAAAATTTGTCTTTTTTTACCCACAAGATTAGTGGGATACGGATCCACTAGATTAACTAGTGTATCTATTTAACAAGATCATATTATGTGAAAAATATGAAAAAATTTAATCATTTATTGTCAATAGACAACAATTAAAATGACAATGCTATCTTTTGTTATTTATGAGCTTTATCATTAAACGTGTTATCAATTGATTTGTGGAATGACTAAAATTTTTCATTATCATGTTAAGAAGGGACATGAAAGGATCCATTCCTACCGTATGGTGGTCATTGTCCATGGAAGTTCCAAAAAGTAAAAGAAAGCTACCCATCTTACTTATAAGTTCAAACAAACCAAAATATGGATGTTATTATTATTATTATTATTATTTACAAAACCCTTAACAATTTAATGTATACAAGAAATTAAAGTAGCAAGTTTAAACCCCGTAAAAACAAAACAATTAAAAGTATACAAGAAATTATAGTAGCATGTTTAAGCCCCTAAAAACAAAAAGCAAAGAGTACAAGACCCTTAAAAACTTAAGGAACAAGACCAATGGAAAATCATAAGTAGGATGGCGATAACCTCTCCAATAAAAATTCATGGTAAAATGTATTGGGAAGCATTTGGATCTCTTCTTCTTGGACTAAGACTCCATTAGCCTCTCTCATCTGCAACGAAAATAACTCTGGCCAAGTCATGGTGAGATCATCATCTTCTTGTTCCTTATATACGAACTCAGTTCTATTGGAAATCTCCACCTCCAGCTTCATCCTCTTGTCTCCACAATCAACTTGGTTTCTTGGTTCGTGATGAATGTCTTCCACTGAACTAACATTCCTATCGACCTAAAACAGAGAATGCAAGGAAACAAGTTTAAAGAGATGTGTGATCAACTTGTATAAATTATGATCAGAATCACTAAATTGTAAAAAAAATAAAAATAAAAATCCTGAAAAAGAATAACACACCATTCTTAACTTTCTTTATAATTCTAAAATTTTCTCTTTTAATATATATTTTTAAATTTTATCTAAATTAAATATATAACACCCCTTAAACTTTCAGATATTTTTTTATCTAAATATTTTAAATTTTATTAAAATTTTCGTTTAATTTAACAAATATAGCACAATACTTACATATACGGTGGAAGCTTCGAGTCCAAGAACAACTCTCTTCCTCGATTGGGTTACAGCGATGTCTTCTTGTGTAGTTCTTTTCACACCTTGTTTTTTGTGAAGATCATGTCTTAGATTCTTTCTAAATCTGCATAAAACATAATTGTCGGCCTACAAACAAAATAGATATGATATTCAATTAACGTTTGTAAAACCGAAAAAATATCAAGATTCTTAAAAGAGAACAAGAAAAATTTTAATACAAAAAGATACAAATAACAACAATGGAGTACGCAGAGCGCGCTTACTGATGGATTTTCTAACAAGGATGAATCAATTCTATATTCATGCAAGATCCAAGCACCATCATGGTTGGTGCCACTCTTTTCAAATCGTAAACGTCTCCTTGTTCCAATACATTGCATCGTGCCACTGGCCATAATATTTTTTCCACTGTCTTCAGCTTCCCATGAACCACATCCAATGGTGCGAACAAAGCGTGAGCCAGTGGAAAACTTTTTCTTTAAAGTGGTTAAGAAGTAAAGATCAGTTCCACCGTAAGAGTTGGAACTTCCAAAGGCTTCCCAAATCTCCCAAGGGTTCTTTTCACCAAATAAGTCATATTCAAGAATCGAAACATCAGTTGGCAATGGTTTCCCATTGACCTTATTGTAAAGAAACAATTGGATGAGTTCATCATCAGTGGGTTTGAACTCTTTCCTTGAACACGAAATAGGAGCCATCGAATCTTTGATAATTTGCATATAGAATTAGAAAGAATGTAAGAGAAACAGAGTAGATGAACAGAGGAAGAGAACCATAAGGAAGCTTTGTATATATAGTGGGTTTGATATAATTACGCGATCATAAATATTCTGAATCTTGTGGTTATTTTAGTTGACTAGTTTCCTTTTTTTGATTCGTCTCAAGGTATCCTTAGCCACAGCCGAAGACTAGTTTCTTTTTTTATTTATAATGATATCAATTTGGTAATTACATTTCAGTTACAGTTGATATCAATTTGATAGTTACCGTTGATATCATAGTTTCCGTTTTTTGATTTTAATGGACAATCAATTAATATTCTAGTTTCCAATTAGTTAATATTGTTGCAAGAGTTATTTGTTATATTTTTACCTAATTTTGTTAAAAGGTAATATTATTAAATAAGTTGAAGAAATAAATAATTAAATAAATAAGTTATGAATGATTGAATTATGATTAAAAAAATTAAAAATGATCAAAAAATTTATTTCTTTACAATTTCAAATAGATTTGATGTATATCTGAATATGAATATATAATAAATAAATAAGACAAGAAGAATAAAATTTGAATTTAAAAATTAGATATTAAGTAAATCTAAATGTGTTAAAATTTGATTTATTTTCTGGTCAATATTAAATATATTTATATGTATCTAAATATCAATATCAGTATATAATATATAAAATTAATTTTATTTTATAGTCAATCCAATTGATTTGATACTTTATATTCTAATATAGTGTAATTTATGTAGTGTGATTTATATATTGTGAGAATCTTTATTTGATTGTACAATCTTTTATTTCAATTATGAATATTAAAACAAATATATTTCATTCCCTCACAAAATATCCTAATTTTGTCATTGCTCTAAGCAGATACGTAGATAGACTATCAGCGCTCAAGTGGTTCTACATTTGTTTTCGTCGTCTACACCTGAGAAAACAATCCCTTGTAAAATATTTTGGAAATCAAGGACATATCTTCCTCGTATATTAAAAATCAAGGTTTTGCTTTTTTTTGTGTGATTACTGTAGATAAGTTATCTGCAGTAAGTCCAATATAACGTTGTTTTGGAACGGAAATCATGGTATTTTTGTAATTTTAATTTATTTCAGGATTATTATAGTCTTTATAATTATAATTTTCTAATTTTTCAATTTTAAAACGACGTCATTTTGAGAATAAATGCAGTAACTGCATAAATATTTTTCTGAAAAATCAATCAACATTTCGCAACTCCAATCAATTGGTCCCGATTTAATAGCCAAATAAGTATGACAATTTGAATCAAATTCTCTGACCAATCAATTGCTTATATCCATTATTATATTTTGTTGAAATTCCTTCTTTAGCAAAATTCCAGCATACCCAAAGATAAGGCCTGATAGTATAAGACCTGATAGTATAAGGCCTGATTGATACATAGTATAGGATAAGCCTGATAGTATAAGACCTCATTGAATTTTAATACTATCCAGCGTTTGGCACGGTATTGTATAAAATAATATATTGTATAAGATAATATCATCTAGTATTTGGTAATGCACTGTATAATACTATATATGATAAAAATAAATATTTTTAATAAAAATATCCTTTAATAAAGAATTTATATAATTATTTAAAAAAATGTCATATGATATTAATTTTTATAAAAATTTATTGATCAGTGTGTTCAAAATATAAATTAATTTTTATAAAAATAAAAATATTCAATATTTTAAAAATTAATATATTGAAAAATTAATTTTTATTTTAATAGATTAATGTTAAAGTAATATATTAATTTTTGAGAATTACATTGGTCAATGATATTAATACATCAATCTCTTATCAGGTTTTATCCCTCACCCCTAGGCCGGATTAAGTTATACATCGTTTTGAAGTATTAAGGGATTATGCTGTATAAGCTTATACTATACGATGGTCACACTAAATAACTGAAAATGTCATAACGTATAGTATAAACTTATATTATCATGCCTTATACGTCACACCAAACAGGCCATTAATCAACAAGAAATATGTTTATAATTGTTAAGGGTAGTTGGCATGGTGAATAATAGTAATTAATAATACCTACAATCCATAGAGTTGATAATAAATATTATGATTCTCGTATTTATTATAGCATATCTTTTAGTTGTAATCAATATTAATTTAATAATTAACTTTGATATCTTATTTTATTGCAGTTTCTTATTTTTTTTCGTTATAATTAATATCAATATCAGAATCATATAAAATAAAAAGCTTAATTATTTTTTTATCAATTAATCAAATTCATAATTTGTTATATGACTAATTTAAAAACTAATTGGTGGGATTTTTAAAAGTATAATGGACATAGATCTTTTTCATTAGAATTTGAAAATAACTTATAACTTTGAATTGTGTAAAAAATAAAATAAAATTGAAATACAAACTTTTTTTTTTTGGTAAAAAATTGAAATACAAACTTTATAATAAAATAACAACTTTTGCTAAAAGAGACAATTACAATCATATTCAATAAATAAAGGTTAAGCCTCTCATGTATACATATGAACTTCTAACTCTCTAACTTGTTATTGTGTACACATCACACGTTTTCTGCTATATATCAATATAATTATACACAGTGATTCGTTACCCTTACGATATCTTTTCTCTGGACTGAGGCGGGCGTACCAATCCACAACATAAATACCAACGGTTGAACATTCTCGATTCTTGGATCAAACATAAACAAAGTTCATTACGAATCTTAGGACAAATTTAGATCTATAAAATTGTCGCCTTCGATTTTCAATAAAAATAAATGAAAAGCAAATTAGCAAATTTATTGGATTCAATTTAGTCTCAGAGAAGTAACAATATGTAAAAAGGTACTGAGGTCCTGAAGGAAATCTTAGATTTATGCGGAAGCGATTTAGGACCTAGTATATTGGTATGCTTACCGAATCATCCTTGTTTCACAATTACCTCTCGGTGCGCAGGTGTCGTGTAGAATCTTCCCTTGTAGGATTCCTCTTCACGAACAGCTCACCTTAGCGCCGCAGCACGAACAACCTCCTTGAAGCTGGACTGTGGCAGATCTTCCAGACTATCTCTCGAGGAGGATGAGATGGTTGTGTGGGCAACCGTTCAGATGATGAACGACTGCCTCTTGGGGTTTGTTTCTGATGATCTATTCACCTTGGAGGCACAAGAGGAGAAAACTATGAATATATACGCTTAGGTCTTAGACATAACTCAACCCTAAGCCTCATGGGCTCAAGTTTCACTGAAGCCCAATAGGACTTTAGTGACCAAAAGAGCATATATCCAACAATCTCCCACTTGCTCTTTAAGATACAAACTTGAGTTCGTAAACCCAAGACCATGTAGCCCATAAGCTATCATCATCTGATAATATACCTCATCCCTTGTCTCGAGCTAGCCTGGGGACCTACCATTTGTCATTGATCAAGGCTCCTGATAATCTTTACAAGATTATCTAATTCGGTGCTACTCCACTAAAAGCCCGAACGTGAACTCCAAGATTAATGACCTTTATAACATTAATATGCATTGCCCCTTTATAGAATATCTATAATTCATTGATTAGTTTTCTGTAACCCAATCAATTATTTATTCTCTTGACTTTGATAATCTCTCTAATGGATTACATGCACTGGCCAGTGTCTTTAATATCCAAGTACCGAAATATATCAAGGGGACATTTCCTATAAATTCCTTGTTGTTTATCTCATAAATACTGATAATCAAATAATCTCACTCCCAAAACACCGAGTTATTGGCCGTCAAAAGATCGGACCTCACCCGTTGGTAAATCAAAGAATGAAAACTATTTGATTACCTATTTATAATAAACTCAGGATTAAGAGCAATCACATAACTATAGTTAACTGGAGATTTGATACCTTATGACAGAAAAACAACCTTAATCAAATCTCTCCTTGATCCTTTCAATGTGAATGTTAATTCACACCAATATTTTACAATGATTCGGACAAAATCACTTCATAAAATATTGCAGCCTGAATGAAGTGCCCAACTTTATTTAATGGCTGTGACTTCATTCATCAATTGTGAGATCCTATGATCATGTCCTCCATGAACGTATCCATATGATCATATACTCCACAATTTGATCCGGACCTTTATGTTTGTAAATAGTGCGCAAAATAAATAAATAAAACCTTATTTATGAAATTCAGAAAATTATTTTATTGTTTCATCGTCTTACTCCAAGAGCACAATGAAACCAATAACTCCCACTTGCTTAATGCAAGTCTGGGATCCTCCTAAGACCCAAAGAAGTAACATGCCTCTCGAACAGAAGTTCAGGCAAACTCTTAGTAACTGGGTCTGCAAGATCCACCTCTAATGTTATCTGAGTTTAGTGAAAAACTCATAGCTCGAGGTTGATTTTCTTGAGTCAATATCCACTTGAAATAACTGAATTTTTGAAAACTCAGCTTTTCAAGACTCCCAACCAGCATATAATCTCTCGTTCTCCAAAGATACTTGAGTACATGCTTAACAATAATCTAGTATTCCTCTAGGTTCAAAATGGTACTATCTCACTACTCCCACTGCGTGACAGATGTCTGGTTTAACGCCCAACATGATATGCGTGAGTCTACCTTTGCCAAAGCATAAGATATCTTGCTCATGCATTCTTCCTTCTTAGAAGTCTTTGGTCACTCCTTAGGAAGATGAATTTCACATCTGAGAATTATAATTCTTCTCTTAGAATTCTCATGTTGAATTTTGGGTTTTGTCAATGTAAGTAGCCTGAGGTGATGCTGACAACTTATTCTTCCGATCTCATAAGAGTTTTATACCAAGAATATAATTGGCTTCCCCAGTACTTCCATACCAAAACACTAACTTAGCCAACTCTTTATGCTTGATATTACCTCCACATTGTTTCTAATAAGGAGCATATCATCTACATAAAGTACCAGAAAAGCTACTGTCTTCCGTTGTATCCTTTACATACAAATACACATCATTCATCAAGGTTCTCTCAAAATCAAAATTTTGATAACCTGATCAAAACTGATGTTTCAAGACCTGGATGCTTGCTTAAGTCTATTAAATAGACTTTCACAACTTGCATACCGTGTGTTCCTACTCATTTGCTATAAACCCTTTTGGTTGTTGTATGTAGATATCCTGACATCCAACTCCCAAGATGAAATCTCATAATTGAGACTTATAGCAACTAAGAGAATCTGGAAAGACTCAAGCATGGCGTCTGGCAAAAAATGCCTCCAAGCTAGCTTTGAAGGTTTTCACCTTTCTGTCCATCCTCTCTTTGCCTTTTATGTCCACATGCACCTTGTGGGTTTTACCCCTCTTGGTGTCTTTACTAGGACCGAACGGAGTTGAAATACAAGTATTTCATCTCATTGTTCATAGCCTGAGCAACACTTGATCAAGAACATCTTCTAGTGTATTATCGTAACTAGTAGGATCAATATCACTCAACAAGAGACAACTTGAGAGTTAACAAGGTTCTCTCTTACTACGAATGTACTGCACTAGACCTTGTGTATTTATAGGTAAAACAAATAGTGGGTCAAATGATAGATCTTCAATTTCTTGAGGATCTGATTATCCTTGATATTGTTCCTTTACATGTGATACTAATATTTCTACTAGTTTCACTTATATATTATCATGTTGAATTTTCAATCATGGTTCTCTTGTTTGTTCACTTAGAGATATATCTATCCCCTCTTGAACAATCAAGGGAACAGTGGATGAAGCTTCTAGAGATTCTGGAAATTCTTGATCTGAGATAAATCTCATCAAGAATAACCTAACTTAAGAGCTTATAATTTCTTATCTAGTCCTCCTTTAAGAAAATCATGTAAGTGCTCACTTAGATTATCTTGTCCTTAAGACTAAATAAGAAATCATCCCTAGTTCTCTTAGGGTAGCCAAAAGATATGCACTCTTCCATACAAGATTCCATCTCATTTGACTGTTGTTGTAGGACGTGTGTCGTAGCACCCTAAATCCGAATATGGTTTGATCTGGGCTTGCACCCTTTCCATAATTCTTTAGGTGTCTTTACAACAAAGTTTTGACGGAATCAAGTTAAGAAGGTACATTTCCTTCTCTTAGGCATCTCCCTTGAACAACATTGACAAAGATGAATAATTGAACATGATCTTCACCAAGTCTAGAAATGTTTGATTTTTGCATACTGCAACTTCATTCAACTAATGCGTTCTTAGAGTTGACAGTTAAAAAAACTATCCCCTCTTAAATCAGGTAAGACCTGAACTTACCAGACAGGTAGCCAACACTTTAGTCAGACCAAAGTGTTTTTGATTTGAACACCTACATGCTTTTCTGCCTCAGACTAAACCTCTTGGAATTTCCAAAAGCTTTAGACTTATGGCGCACTTGGTTCATCTGTCCAAATCCAGAGTAAACATTCATATAATGAAGTACTCATCGCCTCTTCTGGTCTGAACACTAATTGGTCCACATACATTAGTATGTACCAGTTCCAGTTGAATAGTTGCGCAAACCTTTTTGGCCCTTGTAGGATTGCTTGGCCACTTTACCTTCCAAATAGGACTAACATGTAGCTGTTAGTTAAAAGATTATTGAACTTTCAGTTCCTCTTTTAACTAAAATATGTTTCCTACTTGAGATAATATGACTCAATCACAAAGGCCAAAGTTATGTTTCATTTGAAACTTTTATTTCTTTGGTGAAAGTTCTTGTTCATCATCCTTTCCATTCAACATAACAAATTTAAAAAGGGTATATGACATAGGTAATAAAGACTATTTAAACAATGTACCAGAACAAAACAAGACGAAGATGAACTTCGAAATGTAACTGAGGAATCAATTGCATTGTCAAACCATGTTTTAACCAAAACAACTAACAAAAATTGAATTCCTCTTGAAATCCGGAACAAATAAACAGTCACCCAAAACCATAGTCTTATAAATAACTTGTCCTACTGCAAATGCAGACACAAGTTCTCATTTTCAAGCTTAAAATATATATGTCCATTGCTGACAGGTATGCCATGTTTGAACTGCTACAAAGAGTAACAAACACAATCAGTGATTCCTGAATCAATAATTCATTCACTGATCAGGCCTTGATATGCCCATGTCTGGTTCTTTTCATCACCTCTGGGCAATTTTTCTTTCAGTATCCCTTCAGTCTGCACTTGAAGAACTTGCCTTGCGGCTTCTTCATAGCAACTGGTTTGACAACTGATAACCAAGTCATTTTGTTCTTGTTACCACCCTTGGGTTTCCCTTTGGATTAAACAAGACTCTTAGCAAAACCTGCACCGACTGCATTCTGTCTAGCAGAGCTGCTAGACGCAGCAAACATGTCATTAAGAGTCTGAAGCATTTTTACTCCACTCTTAAGCATGTACACTTGCTTCTGCAAGTATTTGGAAAGACTGACAATAATATAGCAGCGAACTACCATATCTGCCCTTTCCCAATCTGAGAAATGCATCTTAGTTTTCTTAGACGCATTCTCTGCAGGTTGCTATGGCCCTCGCATTGTCAGGACAAATTTTAGCTTCCATGTTTTAGAACAATATCAAAGATTTGCTTTTCACTTATTCATAGTTGGTACCATCTAGAGGTTTTCGACTCAAAATCATTTCTAAGATATTTTCTGAAAAACATATAAAGCACACAATTACAAACAAATAATGCAATAAACAACCGAAGTGCGAGTAGATTCTCATAACTACTCTTGTTTATTGTTAACAATCCTTCAGTTTATCTTTACAAGGCTTACGATGGGCAAGTCACTTGTAAAAACCAAAATTGTTATTTGGGCCTTCAGTGCCATTGCCAGAGCCTCGATGGGAGGGTTAACAATTTTACCAAAGTTGAATGTTATTAACCATTGTTTAATTTCAAAATTATCCTTAGTGTCTAAGCATTGCCGACGATGGGCCGTACAATACTTTACTAAAATTTTGAAATTATTAAGATTTAATCTAGTGAAATCTGATTATCCTTATCCGATGGGGCTTCAGCGATAACCATTTCACTAATAAACCCACAAATGGAGCCCACAAGTTTTAAAATTAATTAATTTTTAAAACCTTCACCCATTCAACATTTTTGTTTGAGAATTTTCATAAGCCCTGTCGAATTCATTGTTTAATTTCAAAATTATCTTTAATAACTTAGTATTATTGACGATGGGCCGTACAATACTTTATTAAAATTTTGAAATTATTAGGCCCAATAAAATCCAATCATGCTAATCCGTTGGGGCCTCACATGATTATTTTATTGATAGGCCCACAATGCGCCTGGAGGTTAAATTAATTTCTTAATTTAAATCTCCTCCCATAATTATTTAGGTCCAATCTAATAAAATCCAATCATGCTTATTCGATGGGACTTCACATGATTATTTTATTAATGGTCCTTATAATGCGCTTGAAGGTTAAATTAATTTCTTAATTTAAATCTCCTTCCATTCAACATAAGCAACATTTTCTAATTTCCAAGAATTATTTAATTGAGAGTATCCTTTGTTTGATTTCAAAAACTATATAAGTAAGAGTGCCGATAAACGTGCACTAAGCTTAACATAATTTTGAAAGCATTAAGGTCCTGAAATCCGGTCACTTTACGTCAGCGTGTGCTCCAAACAATCATGATACATGAAGGTTGGATGCAGCGTGTGTTATTCCATGACCATTTCAGAAAACCCACAAATTACTCGCAAAATAAAAGAATTCTCTCAGGAAATTTTCTCTAATTATTTTTCTAGATTTAAATCATCCAAATAGCTGACTTAATTATTAATCTAGATTGCAACAATCATAATAATTATCATTTATGAGGATAATTTGAAATCAAAATAATTTCCATAACGATTATTTGTCTTGATGTTAATTATCCAAAATTAATTAATTCAATTATTAATCTAGATTTTTAATAAAAATCATAATAATTATTAATTAATTTCTTAGGATGATTTAAAATCAAAATAATCCCGTAATAACTATCATACTAGTCGCTGAAGACATAATAGCTATTATGCTCATGCAATCATACAAGTTATGCAACAATATGGCACCACCTATTCTATATGGCATGTTATCGCAATAAAGCATGTTATCAATCATATAATTTATACCAATCAATAAAAGCATTAAATAATAAATCATAATTACTTTAATCCATGGCCTTCCTATTTTAAAGAAAATAAAATAAAATAAAATTAAATAATACAACTTTGGAATTCGACTTTCGCCTAGCCCATAGTATCTGTCTCAAGCCCCTTTAGGGTTTCATGGGCCCAAAAGCCCAAAGACCCAATCCTTTGGCGAGAAACCCTAGGACGCGAAAGAGGAACCCTAGCCGTCAGGTCTGCCGCGCCGTCACCCGAAGTCAAATCAGGCTGAAACTCCAGGGGAAGGACAGCCACGTAGAGATGAGTGCACCGCCGCCGGAACCACCCAAAAAGGTGGCCGGACGCTCTCTCACTCTCCCATTCTTTGCCGGAGAGTGACGGCCACTCTCAGAATCTTGTGGAGGCGCGTGGAGGAGCGTGTAAACTCAGATGGCGGTGTGCCACCCACCGTTGCGTTTGTCTTTCCGTCCTCTTTCCAACCATATATAGATCGCCCTATTCCGAGATAGGTAAGTTCTCGAAAAGTCTCCGACAGTGCTGACTACGCATCTTCCTCGCAATTTCTCGATCTTGAACTTTTACAAAATATTGAAAAAATACACAGAAATTCCAAAAATAAAATAATCCAACAAGGAGGAAACCTAATCATATGGGATTAGCCTCCTTGTTACAAATCGAGAAATACACGAGAGACCCTAACCATGGATTAAAGCATTTTTACCGATTAAAATTTAAACTTTTATGAAAATGAATTATAAAATACACATGCTAGATTCATACCATAATCCTAGAACTCTAGGTGCCACATTTTAAGAAGCAAAACTAATTACATGAATAGTGAAACTAGATTCACATACCAATGTACAGCCAAGGCTCTGATACCAATTGAAGGAAATCTTAGATTTATGCGGAAGCGGTTTAGGACCTAGTACATTGGTATGCTTACCGAATCATCCTTGTTTCACAATTACCTCTCGGTGCGCAGGTGTCGTGTAGAATCTTCCCTTGTAGGATTCCTCTTCACGAACAGCTCACCTTAGCGCCGCAGCACGAACAACCTCCTTGAAGCTGGACTGTGGCAGATCTTCCAGACTATCTCTCGAGGAGGATGAGATGGTTGTGTGGGCAACCGTTCAGATGATGAACGTCTGCCTCTTGGGGTTTGTTTCTGATGATCTATTCACCTTGGAGGCACAAGAGGAGAAAACTATGAATATATACGCTTAGGTCTTAGACATAACTCAACCCTAAGCCTCATGGGCTCAAGTTTCACTGAAGCCCAATAGGACTTTAGTGACCAAAAGAGCATATATCCAACAGGTCCAAGTCAAGAAAGTTACAACAATTAATGAGTGTAAAATGAAAAAGGAAAAAAAGGTAAGGGTTAATGGTTGCAAGATCGTGCAAATCAAAAGCAATAGCTGCAAGACATTTTAGAACTAAAACTGGTGGGTGTGAAACGCTTAACAATGAAAAGTAGTGTGCTACAACAAGACCTCAAAAAAGTTAAATTAAAGTAGCACGTGTCAAGCCCCGTAAAAACAAAAAGCAATTCGTATAAGACCTTTAAAAATATAATATATAACGGGCACAAGACCCTTGAATAATCATATGTAGAATGGCGGTAACCTCTCCAACAACAACTCAGTGTAAAATGTATTGGGAAGCATTTGGATTTCTTTCTCTTGGACTAAGCCTCCATTAGCCTTTCTCAACTGCAACGGAAATAACTCTGGCCAAATCATGGTGAAAACATCATCTTCGTCTTCCTTATATACCAACTCAGTTCTTGCGGAAATCTCAACCTCTTTGGTTCTCTTGTCTCCACATTCAACTTGTTTTCTTGGTTCTTGATGAATGTCTTCCCCCGAACAAACATTCCTATCGACCTACCAAAGAGAAAGCAAGAAAACAATATTAAAGAGTTGTGTGATCAAAGTATATAAATTATGTTCTGAATCACTAAACTGTGAAATCAAAACCCTTAAAAGAATATCGCACACCATTATTTACTTTATGATTTTAAAATTTTCTCTCTTTTTTTGTATTAAAATGTTCTCTTTTTATATATATTTTTAAATTTTATTTAAATTAACCAATGATGCCCCATGAACTTTCATATACTTTTACATCTAAATATTTAAATTTAATTAAAATTTCCGTTCAATTTAACAAATATAGCGCAATTAATACTTACATATGCGGTGGGAGCTCCAAGTCCAAGAACAACTCTCTTCCTTTGTTGGGTCACCTTGATCTCTTCTTGCCTAGTTCTATTTAAATTCTTTTTGTTATAATCATCATGTCGTATATTCTTTCTTAACCTGCATAGAACATAATTGTTGGCCTACATGCAAGATATATACAATAATCAATTTAAACTTTATAGTTTATAATATCGAACAAGATCAAGATTCTTGAAAGAAAAATGTAATATAGAATACAATGATACAAATAACAACAATGGAGTAAGTAGAGTGCTTACAGATTAATTGTTTAACAATGATGAATCAATGCTATATTCATGCAAGATCCAAGCACCATCATTGTCGGTGCCACTCTTTTCAAAACGTAAACGTCACTTTACCCCAACACATTGCTTCGTGCCATTAGCCACAACATTTTTTCCCCTGTCTTCACCTTCCCATGAACCATACTCAATGGTGCGAACCGAGCGTGACCAAGTGGAGAACTTTTTCTTTAGGGTGGTGAAGAAATAAAGGTCAGTTCCACGATAAGAATGTGAACCTGCAAAGTCTTCCCAAATCTCCCAAGGGTTCTTTATACCAAATAAGTCATATTCAAGAATAGTAACATCTTTAGGCAATGGGTTCCCATTGATCTTATTGTAAAGAAACAATTGAATGAGTTCATCATCGGTGGGGTTGAATTCATTCCTTGAGCAAGAAGTAGAAGCCATCAAATCTTTGATAATTTGCATATACAATAAGAAAGAACGAAAGAGAACCGAAGAACAATGTGGAAGAAAGCCACAAGAAAGCTGGCTACGTATATATATATTAGGTTTGATATAATCACGTGATGATAAATACTTTGATGGATATTTTCCTTTTTTTAGTTATGATGGATATCAAATTGAGAATTAATTTTTTTTTTTTTGGATAAACCACGTGTATCTTCCACGGGAGACAGACAATCCTGTTCGGGGCGGGTCTAGGATTAAGGCTTTAAACATCCCTCAAATATAGTACTGGGAAGGATCAAACACTTACATGCTCAGCTCTCATGTGCCAACTGAGATACTATTATTTGGTAAATTGATGTGCCAACTAAGATACTATCATTTGGTAAATTGATAATTACTTTTTCCGTTATAATTGATATCAATTTGATAATTACGGATAATATTCTAGTTTCCTGTTTTTGAGGTATAAATAATAACAATTTTATATTTGGTTAATTGATATCCTAGTTGCCAAATTTTGAGATATAACTAATATATGTACCAACAAAATTGTATAAAATAGAATTTTTTTGAATTATAATTAATATCAAATTATCAGCTCAGATAATTACATTCAATCTCCCGCGTGAATATAAACCACCTATGATGCACCGACACTGATACTGACATGGGACACGCGATATGACACGACACGACTCGTCGACACGTAAATTCTAAAAAATGTCATATTCTGACACGTTGGGACACGTTTTGATATTAAATAATATTTTTAATATATATAATATAATTTATATTTGATACATATAACAACTCATAATAATTCATATAACCAATCAAATTTTCAAATTTTATAACATAAATATAAACAAAAATAATTTTTTATACCTTGTTAATTTTTTATGTCAAATTTCATAACAGAAAAAAATTGATTTAGAAATTATTTTTTTATGTTTAGTTAATAAAATAAAATTTAGCTCTAAAAAAACGTGTCGGATGCGTGTCGAAGCGTTGACCGCGTATCGAAAAAAGTTAACTCTGTGTCGAAAAAATGTGTCGAAACATTGACTGCGG
This sequence comes from Gastrolobium bilobum, assembly GCF_033153095.1. Lineage (NCBI taxonomy): Eukaryota > Viridiplantae > Streptophyta > Magnoliopsida > Fabales > Fabaceae > Gastrolobium > Gastrolobium bilobum. Next base: position 37,243 of record NW_026898101.1, read on the forward strand.
GTCCTAAAATATTAACCGTGTGTCGGACGCGTGTCGGAACCTGTCGGAGCGTGTCCGACACGCATTTTTTTTCAAAACACTGCGTGTCCGTGCATCGCAGTAAACCACTGCCCAAAAAACCGTGACATATAGTACGTGCCTTTTAAAGGTTTTTTTTTCTTTTTTAATATAAGTAAGGGTTCGCTTTTTTGTAGTTAATATAGATAAGTTATCTGCAGTAAGTCTAATACGACGTTGTTTTGGGACAAAAATATGATGCTTTTGTAATTTGCGAGAGTACAGGTAAGATTTGCGAGAGTACAGGTAAGATTTAGACGATAACAAAGAGACTGTTTTCGAATTCGAATCCATAATTTTTCTTTCAAATAATTTTTTTTTCCTGAAAGTTTTCGGCTAAGATTTAATTTAAGATTTATTGGTCAAATTTTCTTGGAAGTTGGAGCGTTCATATCATTACAAGAAAAGAAAGTATTCAAATAGAAGATTACAACCAAATATCCTTGCCACATATAATAAGAGTCTAAGAGAGCAATGTTGTTAAAATCGAGATCTTAAATAAAATTGGAAGGGGATTAAAAAATCGTAAAACATAAAATCGTAATGTAAAATAATCGTAAAAACATAAAAGCGTTTAGAATATTAGTAAAATCGTTTGCATGAAAAAAATCGTAAAAACGTAAATCGTAGTGATAAATCGAGATTTTAACAACAATGTACCAGATGTTTCCATTTCAAATCTTCATAATGGAGAAAAAGATTTGAGGAACTGCCCCCTTTAATAAGGTGTGACAAATTCTCAAATCAAATATAGTCAGAAAAATGAATAAGTTAGAGAACTAAAAAAAAAAAAAAAAACATTAGAAGATTACAAAATAAAATTTATGTCGTAAAACGTCTGTAATGAATTAATTGGATATTATCTGTCGTGTGAAACATTCTCATTTTGACTTTTATATTGTTTAATTGACTTGAGTCACAGGTCATTAAATTAAAGAAGAAATTGTTACTAAATTCTTTTTCATAAAAAATTGAATCAACATGATTAAAAAATAAAACTGTCTTCACTATGGTTTCAACCGAATGCCTGTTCTTCAAAAAAATTTAAAACAACAAATCTAGTAAAAATTATAATTATGAAAGATATATAATATTCCTTAGTAGAAATACCTCTATTCCGTAAATAAATTAGTGTACATTGAATAAAAAATTATTACAATACAATTCTTGGTGGAAATTTTTTCATTGATTTTATTAATTAAACTCTTTCTTGAAAGGTATTTAATTTGAACTTGATTAAAAAAACAAACAAACATGAGACCAATTATATTTAAAAACAAACAAATGAACAAGTATTCAAATAAAATATACAATTAAATATTATTGACACTAGTTATACTTTTGCATATTAATTTTATGGGAGTTATTAATCTCATGTTACTTGAGATAGTTCTCTCATATGTGTGAGATAAATATGTGGGGTCCACACTTTAAAACAAAAGGAAAAAGAAATGGAAAAAGCTGGTATAAAATTCGATGAGTGTATAAAATGAGATAACTATCTCCAATGATATGAGAAAAATATTTCCCTAATTTTATTGTTAACTTGTTAGATAATATTCTTAGCCATTATGATAGTTGTTTTGAATCAATTCATTTATGAATAAAATTAGATCTATTTAAAATATTCCAAAAATAGTGGATAGTTCTTTGTATAGAGGGAGAACTCATTTTCGGTTCTGCGGTGTTATTAAATTATTTCATTTTTTTGCTCCAAAAAAAAAACTATTTCATTTTCTTTATGGTTGTTGTACCGTTTGAGGTCTACAAGCCCACTATGTTCCTTTCTGGGATAGAGTCACTGTATGGGTTTTACCTCTAGCACAGGTAGAGACCAAGCTAGGAGATATAGTCCCAAGTATGAAGCTTACACATGATAATGGGGATCGGGTGTGTGTGTATATGACTCAAGATAAATGGACAGAATAACAATACATAAGATGTCTCTCCTTGTGTGTGGAGAGGGGTATTTATAAGGGAAGGTGATATTGATCCTGTGTAGCTTGGTGAGGAGGGGGTCAACCCTCCTTGGGATTAGCTAAGGGTGGAAGACACTGCTAAGGGTGGCAGGCATTGCTATGGTAGCAGTGATGCACCCCCTGTGCCTGGCGATGTCAGCATGTGACAAAGGGCAGTTTCCACTTATAGTATCTGGGGAGGTCTCCCTGGGAGTTATAATCCCAAGATGAGACATTTTGTTGCCTCACCTAGGGAGCATCGTCGCCTTGGGGGCAGGGAAGCTGAGGGTTAGTAGGGCTGACGTGAATAAGGGGTTTGGGCTTAGGCCTTTGGGCCACTATATCGTTGGGCCATCCGTAACAGGAGCCCCCCAGCTTGGTAGCGAGCGTAGGTTGGTGCCAAGATAAATGGTTTTGGGTGATACTCTCTAGCTGGCGATCTGAGTGGTTGGTATTGGTAGGGTGAGGGAGTCTCTTAGTGATTTGGTGAACCTTTAGGAGTCTTGGCGGTTTAAAGGGGGTTCCGTGCTTGGCAATTTGGCTTCTTAGCGGGTCATGTGGCTCGCGGGGGACTTCCTAGGTTGCCACCTGTCTCTGGCAGGAAAGGTGGCTTTTCCATTTTCGAGGGATAGTAATGATGGATGCCTCCATCATTGCTATTAACTGCAGGCACTCAAACGTCACGAAGCACGACGCATTAATGCGATGTGATAGGTGTCTTGTCCCCCTGTAATTACCATAGGGTCCTTAATCACAATCGCTTATTATCTGACGGTTGTGTTATCCTACGGTCAGCATTGTGGGGCGCTACACGTGTACACCATCCTTATCCCTTTGGCCCTATTTAAAGGGGGGTTTCCCCTCTATGAAACCTTCTTCGCTGATCTCTGGCTCTTGTCTTCTCCCTTCTGGTTTTCCCTCTTTTGTGTGAGTGGGTCGCATTGGTCCTCTTTTCTTCCATTCTTCCTACCTCTACAGTCTTCGTTACCTCAGGTACAGTGTTTCTAGCTTGTAACTTCTCTTATTTCTTTACTTTTCCTTGGCTTTGTTTTCGTTCTCTTCTTTCTCGTGATGGTTGAGTTAAAGGACTTGACTGGTTTGGTTTTGCCTGAGCTGGGGGTGGTTGTTAAAGAAGAGGAGTTTGATGAAGCTTTTGATACGTTTGATGGCTGTGAAGTGGGGCCGGCTATGTGAGCATTTCTCGCTGGTCGCGGTGGGGAAGCTAATAGCGCTCCCCCTCGCCGTTTTTTTATTCCTGGGGTTGAGTCATTACCTCATGGTAGAATACCAGAGCTTCTGGGTTTCAGCGAAGAGGAGATCCAAAACCTCTTGCCATAGAGGGCTTTGGGTCCTGTGGTGCCATATTCTGGTGAGGCGTCTGGTTCTGGTCTTCGTGGTGGGCGTCAGGCCGTAATTGGTGGGAGGGATTCCAGATTTGGTAGACGTCGGTTTGCAAGATCTGGAAGGCAACAGTCTCGTGGGTCTGGTACTGGTGTTGGGCCTCGTCATCAACGGAGGAGGCGCTCTGGTTCTGCTGGTGGTTCTTTTCTTGACCATGGGGCGGGCATTCGTCGTCGTTCTTCACGGCGCACAGCCTTTGGAGTGGGGCGACTTATTCACCCTTTATCCTCTATCAACCGTGAACTGCATAACCTCCCTTTAGAGCTATACTATCAGCCTCGTCTTTTGCAAGTGATTCATCCGACTGCCGAATCGTCTGTCGCCTTGTGTACATCTTGTAGCCGTATCCCCCCAATTCCCAAGTCTTTCCATCGCCGAAATACGACGAGTCATCCGACAACCGGTTGAGAAGGTATCACCCGGAGGATGCTCGAGTCATACGTTATAGCGTGTGGGATGCGATCTTTGATGATCTGGGGCTTTACAAGGTGCTTCCCCCGTGGTGGTCGTCTCCCCTTAGCTATTCCGACTTCTACACCTCTAGCTCTTTGGAGGCCTCTGATTCTTCAGGTGAGTTGATTTTGAGTCTGTATCATATTTGACTTGCGTTTGTATGGAGGGGTGGTGATGGTGGTTTAGAAGGTAAACGTTGGTCGGTGTGAAGGTTTGGAGTTTGGTGGCTTTGAGTCCTCACTTGAGGCCGGTTGAAATGATTGGCGTTTGACTGTATGTTTGTCACTCCTCCCAGGTTTGTCGGTGGGCGATTTCTTAGTAACAGATGGCGGTTGTTGAAATTCATGAACGTTTCCTGGCGAGAAATTGGGTAGATGAAGATGTGGCTACCACTTCCTCTAGCTAAACAAGTAGTACCACTTTAGGCGAGGATTACCGGCTTAAAGGTAACTTTGACTTCACTGAGGGTGCCGCTGATAAGCACAAATGGCAGAGTTGGTCAGTTCGAGAGTTTAACCGAGTTTGTGACAAACCACGACGTGAGGGGGTTGTTCGCTGGCAATTTATGGTCTACAAGACCCACTTTACTAACCAAAAAGTTAGATTCCCCTTCTCTGATTTTGAAATGGGGGTGTTAGCTCATCTGCGAGTTGCGCCGTCTCAATTACACCCTAACACTTGGGCGTTCGTTTAGGTGTTTGAGAAGATATGCCGATACTTTGGGTGGGCGTGCTCTATAAGGTTGTTCTTCTATTGTTTCCAGGTGTCCTCGTCTTTAAAAAAGTTGGGTTGGGTTTCTTTGAAGGGGGCTGCGAAATTAGAGGAAGTATTTACAACTTATGCTGATTTGTATAAGAAATGGCGAACGACTTTGTTTTGGGTGGAGCCTGTGCTGGATGAGGGAAAGTACCCTTCTTTATTGACTGGGAGAGTAGGACAAGCCGTTTTGAGCTATATTGGTCGAAGGCTCATTACGAGGTTCTCGCCAATCATTATTCATTCGGGTACGAAACACTGTCTCGGGAGGAAAAATGGGTGGCCGATTGGTTTGTGGAGCTTAAGAAATCTTCGTGGCGATGTTGTACAAAGAAGGTGTTATGCTATGGAGGTGTGGCGATGACTGTGATGTTTACTACACTTTTATAAATTTTTATCCTCTGCCTTTGCTAACATTTACCTTTCCTTTATCTTTTTGCAGTCGAAAGCTTGCCGATGGACGCGCTGAAGGTTGCACGTGTGGCGGCTGTAAAGATCCGGGTTGTGGGTGGTGGTATCTTACCGGCCATTGATGTTTCTGCTGGCCGGGGCAAGGAGTCTGACAAAAGGAAAAAGAAAGTTATTCATTCTTCAAAGAAGAAGAAAATTCGTTCTGCTGCGGATATTCCCGCCGAAGAGTTGGCGAGGAGGGCAACAGGGCCAATCATAAAGAATGTGCTGGGTACTGGAGTGACCTCGCCTGTACGTGTGAGTTCGGGACAGAAAAGGCCCGCTAACGAGAGCTTATGCCCGCCAATGGGAGCTAAGGTGATGAGGACCGAGGTGGTCGAGTCTGGGCAATCAAGCGGCAGTGACTTCTGTGCCATCGATACCTTCGCGGATGGTTCTGGCAATGACAGAGTGATAGTGGTTGATACTCCAGCAGAGATGAGATTAATGGTAACGGAGGGCGCCGGAGAGCCGTCAATACCTACTGCGATCCCACTAGCCAGAGTCTTGAAGTTGACAGAAAGGGATCTTAACTCAAGTTTCCCTATGCCGACGCTGACCATGGCGGTGCCAGAGCAGATTAATCGCCAGGAGGTTGTGGACTGCATGCGAGTTATAATCGATAGGATGTTGGCAGTCCAAGAGGCTTCCCTTGCTGCTGACCTTTGTTGCTCTGCTAAAGACGACCGTCTCGCCGAAATGGGGCGGAAGGTGGGAGACTTGACTGCAAGGGTTGGGCGCCTTGGAAAGGAGGTTCGTGATTTGAAGTCCGCCAATAAGTCACGGCGTAACGATAATGAATTGCTGAAGAAGGATAGTGAAGAAGTTAAACATCTGACGCTGGAGAAGGACAATCTGTCAAAGTTGCTGGATGAATCTGTAGCAGAGAAGGATAACTTGTCAAAGTTGTTAGACGAGTCTGTGGCG
>NW_026898102.1:0-43171 GCF_033153095.1 Gastrolobium bilobum
ATGGACTAAATATAAATCAATAACATGTACCACATGCATACAAATTAAAGACAACACCTTTTCATTACGTTTTCAAGTCTTAAAGCTTATAACAAAGCCACAAGCCCTAAATCCCATGATTCTGGCTTAATCCATTAAATACAGAAGTTCAACTTCATCAAACTAGGATCCACAAACCCCCAATAGCCTACTATACACACAGCACAACTGCTGTTCTGTGAAATCCCAGAATATCCGGATATCTCACTGTCCATATCCGGATATGCAATATCCGGATATACAGATTCACATATTCGGATATCCCAAAACCACGTATCCGAATATCTAATATCTGGATATCAGTTCGACAAATATCCGGATATCTCACGACAGAATGCAGTTTCTGCATTTTCGTGGAGATATCCCTTAAAGGTTCCCTTTTTACCGATTTTAAACACCTAATCATGCATTTCTAGATGTGTTAAGCCTCACCCAACAACAAGTTATCATCTTTTAACCTTAACATGCATCAAGCTACCATTTTTAAGCCTTAAAACTCAAGTTAAAGGTTGATATACATACCAAAGCTCAAAAACAACAAAGGGAGATGCTCTTGGAGTTCACAATCAGACTCAAGCTACTGTCACAAGAGGATGCACGAAAATGAACACAAGATGACTCTTTTACTCAACAAGAAGACATCTTGAAGCATCAAAATGCCCACAAAAGGTCACACCCCTCAAGAACAGCAAACACAGCTCTTCAAACTCCCTCACACAAGTTCTCTAACTCAGAAACACCACCCCAATGTAGTCCCAAGGCCAACCCTCACCCTCACCAAGTGTTTAAATGGAAGAACAAGCATTAAAGGTGAATGCTTGCTCAAGAAATGGTGAAGAAGGCAAGGAAAAAGTGTTTTCTGGTCAGCCTCCAAGTTACTCACGTAGAGAAATCTGATCCTAGGGTTTTGTGCCCATAATGGGAGTATTTATAGCCCAAACACACTTAAACACACAGTATTAACTTTAATTGCTACGCTTAGCATTTTAATCCCAAACTTTGTATTCTGAAACTGCATAATTTTCTAAGAATTATAATATTTTTCTTATATTTTTCTGAGCACCTTTCCGGTACGCGCTTTTCAAAGCCAGTACCGGTTTCTAGCACCAGTTCTCATTATTTGGACTTGAAACTTGTTTTACAAGTCCTACATGTTATTCTAGTAATTATCATGCACTTACTTTAATTTTTCGGGATACTTTTTCGGTACACATTTATACCGACTAGCAGAACCGGTATCTGCACTTTTCTTCCGAAAAGCGACTTTCAGCATTCTTAATCACTTATTATGATTATTAAGCCTCATAAATAATTATTAGGTTCAATTATGGAATCATTTCTTATTTTTGCATAATTAATTAATTAAATACCTTAATTAACGGTGCGGGTTCTTACACCTATCACCCTCAGACTGATGGACAGACTGAGAGGACCATCCAGACCTTGGAGGACATGTTGCGAGCTTGCACGTTGGAGCAAGGCTCGGCATGGGATAGGTACCTTCCGTTGGTTGAGTTTTCTTACAACAACAGCTTTCATGCTAGCCTGGGCATGGCGCCCTACGAAGCACTGTATGGTAGGAGGTGTCGGACTCCTACTTGTTGGTCTGAGGTTGGGGATAAGGAGCTTTTTGGCTTGGACTTTGTCTAGGATACCACCTTGCAGATCCAGATGATCCGTGAAAAGTTGAAGCAGGCGCAGAATCGCCAGAAGAGCTACTATGATGTTAAGCATCGTCCGCTGGAGTTCAGTGAGGGTGAGCACGCGTTTGTGAGACTTTCACCTGTCACTAGTGTAGGTCGGGCACTCGGAGTGAGGAAGCTGAGCCCGCGATATATTGGGCCATACCAGATTCTTGGTAGAGTAGGACCTGTTGCCCACCGGCTTGCCTTGCCTCCGAACCTGGCTAACATCCACGACGTGTTTCACGTGTCTCAGCTTCGGAAATACATAGCAGATCCGTCGCACGTGGTGCAACCGGATGATGTGGAGGTTCGGGAGAACCTAAAGACTCCTGTCGGACCACTCACAATTCTCGATCGTGGCGAGAAGCAGCTGAGGAGCAAGATCATTCCGATGGTCAAGGTGCAATTGACCGGAAGGACTCCTGAGGAGTGTACTTGGGAGCGTGAGGACAAGCTTCTCCGGCAGTACCCCGAGTTTCGACCAGGTATGTTTCTGATTTTGAGGTCAAAATCCTAAAAAGGTGGGGTGAATGTAAGAACCTGCACCGTTAATTAAGGTATTTAATTAATTAATTATGTAAAAATAAGAAATGATTCCATAATTGATCTTAATAATTATTTATGAGGCTTAATAATCATAATAAGTGATTAAGAATGCTGAAAGTCACTTTTCGGAAGAAAAGTGCAGATACCGATTTTGCTAGTCGGTATAAATGTGTACAAAAAAAGTATCCCAGAAAATTAATGTAAGTACATGATAATTACTAGAATAACATGTAGGACTTGTAAAACGAGTTTCAAGTCCAAATAATGAGAACTGGTGCTAGAAACCGGTACTGGCTTTGAAAAGCGCGTACCGGAAAGGTGCTCAGAAAAATATAAGAAAAATATGATAATTCTTAGAAAATTATGTAGTTTCAGAATCCAAAGTTTGGGATTAAAATGCTAAGCGTAGAAATTAAAGTTAATACTGTGTGTTTAAGTGTGTTTGGGCTATAAATACTCATTTAAGGGCTCACAACCCTAGATAACAGAAAACCAGCGTGAGTTTCTCTTTGGTGGCTGACCTCCTATGCTGTTCCATTGCCCTTTACTCCATTTTGAGACTTTGTGATCATTTTATGCTTGTTTCTCCTTAAAACCTTCTTCCTAAACACTTGTTCTTGTTTGAGTGAGCCTTGGGAGGTTGGAAGACACCATTTTTCTGAGTGATCAGCCACTGTTCTTGTTTGTTTGGGGGCTGACCTTGGTGGTTGGGTTGAAAGAAGTCTTGTCTTGGGTTTTTGGTGGTCCAAGTGTTGATCTTTGGTGCTAAAGGGTCAACCTTTCTTACCATTTTCGTACACCATATTCCCAGTAGCTGTTGAAGCTGTTTTGGGAGCTTCTTGAGCAGTTGAACCTCTGTTTTGGCCTTTGGTATGTATACCAACCTTTGATCTTGAGTTTTAAGGCTTAAAAATGGTAGCTTGATGCATGTTAAGGTTAAAATATGATAACTTGTTGTTGGGTGAGGCTTAACACATCTAGAAATGCATGATTAGGTGTTTAAAATCGGTAAAAAGGGAACCTTTGTGGGATATCTTCACGAAAATGCAGAAACTGCATTCTGTCGTGAGATATCCGGATATTTGTCGAACTGATATCCAGATATTAGATATCCGGATACGTGGTTTTGGGATATCCGGATATGTGAATCTGTATATCCGGATATTGCATATCCGGATATGGACAGTGAGATATCCGGATATTCTGGGATTGCACAGAACAGTAGCTGTGCTGTGCGTACAGTAGGATATTGGGGGTTTGTAGACCCTAGATTGATGAAGTTGAACTTCCGTATTTAATGGATTAAGCCAGAATCATGGGATTTAGGGCTTGTGGCTTTGTTAGAAGCTTTAAGACTTGAAGACGTAATGAAAAGGTGTTGTCTTTAATTTGTATGCATGTGGTACATGTTATTGATTTATGTTTGGTCCATATCAGATTGTGATCTGCTGTGATTGGACTTTGAGCTTGTGGCATTGGAGAGCTAGCTTAGAGGTAAGCTTTCGTGTCCTCGGTTTAGCCATGTTGTGGTTCCACCATGTCCCATGGGGATATGGTATATGCATGCTGTGTTACATGCTTTTGATGTTTTGGAAATGCTGTTGAGCTATTATATGTTAGTGCCTTGTTGATATGCATGGAGGTGTTCCACCTATACGGTAAGCCTGAGTATGTAGAACATACAAGAGGGTGAGGCTGTGGGTGAGGTGCAAGCGGTGTTCCTTGTACTACATGTAGGGAATAGACGTATTCCTACATTTCTCTGGCCAGTAGATAGTGATTACACACATGCCATAGATATCTGTTGCACTACATAGTTTTGGAACTGATAATGATATAAATGTTTTTTGAACTTATATTGCACATGTAAGTGAGCTTGGGGTGGAAGATCCTTGAGGACCCCTTGTCTTACTGAGATTTCTAGTTTAGAGATCTCACCCCACGTTTGGGGAATGCTTATTTCAGGGTCAGGTAATGTTGAGACCTCAGGCGGTAGGAGGCCGGAGCTGAGTTAGATTGCTGTTATATTATGCTGCCATGATTGGATGCTGGATTCATATGCTGCTTTTATGCTTATAGCTTCAGTTTATGTATTGGAGTTTTATGTTGAGACTCGTTGGTTACTATGTTTATTTGGTGAGCATGGGGATTGTCCATGACACATAGTATTGTCATGTCTTGTTATGTCTTGAGTGTTTTGGAGTTGTAATAATGTATCAGGATATTGTCCGGATTACTTGATGTAATGCCGTGATTTAGATACACACTTTATCTATATATTGAGGTATTTCAATAGATGTCTTATTGCAATTTACATACAGGCGTTATTTTATGAAATTGATTAAGTAATCCAGTTGGTAATTGATAATGACGTCATAATTGAAAAGAAAAAGAATATTCCGCATTTTTAATTAAGCACCGCTTAATACGATGTAATGTTAATATTCCGGGTATACACGGGGTGTTACAATATACCTCGCAAACATAAGCTTTTGCGGATCAGTGCACTGCATGACTCAGAAGATCTTTTCCAACGCCTGAAGCCATCTCGCCGCGGCAATAGGATCATAAAACCCATCGAAGGAAGGTGGCTTATGCTTGCGGAAAGCATTAAGCCGGCGGTCGATCACATCACGGTCCTCCATAGGCTCATGGTAGGGTTCCATTACCCCATTACGCTGACTAATACCTCCACATGACTCAGGCTATCATCCTGAAAACTGGGTGGAAGCGGTGGTGGTGGAGGTGGAGGCGAAGGAAACTGACCCTCAGTGCGGTCAGCCCGCATCTCCTCCAACATGACCCTCATTATGGTCATGTTCGCCAGCCTGTTCGCCTCAAGAACATCTTTCGTGGCTTTTCGGTTCGCCTCTCGAACGACGTCCATCATCGCCTGGTTGGCCAATCTAGCGGCCTCCTGATCGGCTAGTCTAGCCGCCTGCATCTCAGCTAATGCAGTCAGGACAGGATTCGGGTGATCCTCGTTCGTCTCTCGGCCTCCCCGAAGTATTACCATGACTCTGCACAAGTTACACAAAGAATGAGTTGATCAGGCCCACGCAATGTTGTCACACATGCATCATCATAGTAAAACCCAAAAGAGAGAGCATACAAGACAGACCTAAAACATCCTAAGTTATTGCAATACATACAGGTTTTTCCCTAGAAAGTGCTCTGATACTATAAAATGTAACACCCCGTGTATACCCAGTTTGTTAACATGTCAACGTATTAAGCCACGCTTAATTAAAAATGCGGAATAACTTTTTACTTTCAATTATGACGTCATTATCATTAGCCAAGTTGATTATTAAATCTTTTTTCAAAACATCGCCTGTATGTAAATTGCAATTCGACAACTAACTCGAATACCTCAAGATATAAGATAAGTGTGTATCTAAGTCACGGAACTACAACACATAGTCCGGGCCATAATCCTGATACAATTATACAACTCAATACTAAAGTAAAGCATAGTCAATCAATGTGGCATAGACAACCCCCATGCTCACCAAATAAGGCAACAAAGTCCAACAGAGTCTCAAATCATAAAACAATATAAAGACAATAAAACATAATAGCATGTCACCATCCAATTATAACAGTATAAGCAACAATGTCTAACTCAGCTCCGGCCTCCTGCCGCCCGATGTCTCAACCCCCGAGTTACCTGAACCTGAAAATGGTGCCCCAAACGTGGGGTGAGATCTCTAAAAAGAAATCTCAGTAAGACAAGGGGTCCTCAAGGATTTCTCCACCCCAAGCTCACTTACTTGTGCAATATAAGTTCTAAAAGCAGGTATATAATAAAAGTTCCAAAATCAGTGCAATGCAACAGATAATCATGTCATGTGTGTTAAAATATTCTACTGGCCAGAGAAATGTAGAAGATACGTCTATTTCCTACAATTAGTGCAAGACGCCACTTGCACCCACCCATAGAATCACCATATTGTATGACGCCACATACTCAGGCTTACCATCTAGATGGAACAACACATGCATATTATAAGGCCCTTACACATAACAGTTCAAAAGCATTTCAATCATCAAAGCATGAAAACACATCATGCATATAAACCATTCCCCCATGGAGTATGGTGGAACCAACAATGGCTAACTGAGGACACAAAAGCTTACCTCTAAGCAATCTATCCAATCCAAGGTCCACACCAGCTCAAAGCCCACACACAGCGCAATCACAATCTGTTTGGACCAATAATCATATCAATATTCATACTCTACAAGCATATGACATAAAGACAACGCCTTCCTTTTACGTTTCATGTCTTTAGGCTTCTCACAAAGCCATAAGCCTTTAATCACTTCGATTCTGACTTAGATTAGTTATTACAGAAGTCCACATTACCCAAACATGGGCCCACAAACCCAAAATGCCATTCTGTATGAACAATACAGCTACTGTCTCGAAATTTCCAGGATATCCGGATATATGTCGGGACCATATCCGGATATCCATATCCGGATATCCATACTCGGATATCTCAAAGCCCATATCCGGATATTTTGCGACAGAATGCAGTTTTGCATTTCGTGAGATATCCTCCCCAAAGGTTGTTCTTTTAGCGATTTCAGAAGCTTAAACATGCATTTCTAAGTGTGTTTAACACTACCTAACCTTAAGTTATGAACTTTAGCTTATTACATGCATCAAGACTTCATTTTTAACTAAGGAAACTCATGATCAAGGGTGAGTATGTTTACCAAGCTCTCAAAACAGCAACAAGGCAATGATTTGGAGCTTCCAATGCCACTCCACAGAGCAGCAACCAAGGAGTCATGAAAATACACTTCAAGGTGGGGCTTTCTTGACAAAGGTCACCACTTGGAGCTCCCACAACCAAGGAAATAGCTCCCACTTCACCAACTACGAAGTCAGCCCACAACTCACCTCGTACAGCCACCACAACCCAGAAAATGGAGCTCACCTCACACTCACAATGATAGTTCCCACTCTCCCAAGGTGTTTTGGTGAAGAAACAACCAAGAAAAATGGTCTCTTGGTTGAGGTTTATCAAGAACAAGGGAAAAGTGGCAATGGAACAGTGTATGGGGCTGATCAACCTTCTAACTCACGTAGCAACAAAAGGAATACTTAAGGTTTAGTGCCAAATGTTCTATTTATAACCGGTTTAAGCTTAATCGCATTGTATTAGCGCTAAATGTTACGCTTAACATTTTAATCCCAAATTTAGGATTCTAAACCTACTCATTTTTTTAAGATTTGTCATATTTTTATTTTATTTTTCGCAGCACCTTTCTGGTACGCGCTTTTACCAAGCCAATATCAATCATGACACCAGTTCTCATTATTTCGACTTGAAACTTGTTTTACTAGTCCTATATATTATTATAGGAATATTCATGCACTTATTATAATTTTTCGGGATACTTCATCGGTACGCATTTATACCGTGGAGCAGAACCGGTATCTGCACTTTTCGTCAGAAAAGCGACTTTCAGCATTAATAACCACTTACTATAATTATTTAAGTTCTTTCATAATTATTAAAGTCAATTATGAAATTATTTCCTAATTTCACATTTAATCAATTAGTTTCCTAAATTAACGGTGCAGGTTCTTACAGAGAACATAAGGCAGCTGCTGAGTATCACGTAGGAATGTGTAGTAATCTGACCTAGGTTAATGTGCCATCATATTTATAGGTGCACTTAACTTAATCCGTCGATATTAGTTTTAATAGCTCCGCTAATCATTTTGCTACCAAATTTTATATTCTGAACCTAGCCATTTTTCTAGGAATTGTTATATTTTTATCATAATTTTTGCAGCACTTTGCCGATACGCGTTTTATACGTAGCTGGTATTAGTTCTGACACCAACGCTCATTATTCTTACTCCAAACTTGATATTCTGATCCTAGATATTTTCCTAGGAATATTTATATACTTAATATATTTTTTTGTGATACTTCATCGGTACACATTTATACCTCGAAGCAGGGCCGGTATCTGCCTTTTCATCAGAAAAACGACTTTAAACATTATTCGATTTTCTAAATAATTATCTCGTCATCTTTATACATAAACTTTATCAATCCATGCTCCGACATTGATAATCTTATTTAATTAATTATTTAACGGTGCGGGTTCTTACAAGGTAGGTTGTTCTTATTTCGATATAAAAATAAGGAGTGTTACACCTAATTTGACCATTTATCGAGCTCACATATTTAATAAATGAGAGCAGTTAAATACTAATAGGAACAATGAAAAGTATTAAAAAATATATTTTACAGAGATATAAAATAATATAATACTTAAATTAATCATATATATTTGAAATACGCTGAAAATATAATTACACCTAATATACAGCCTGACCCTCAATCTCTAACGCCTCATATTTGGAATCTCTCCTACGATAATAATAACAACAATAATAATAATAATAGTAATAATAAAGTTTTTGTTTTGGTATACATTATAACAAAGTTTAAATCCAATATGGATTTTCTTGCAAACTTGTAGGTTTCATAATTCAAAATCATAAAATATTCAAAATTTAAAATAAATTTTCTTTCAAACTTGTAAGTTTCATAATTTCTCATTATACTTCTTCTTTCTTTTGCAACTTTTCTCTTTTCTGTCTAGCTCTACCTCTTTTAATTGTTCTATCACATTTTGTATCATTAAAGTAGTATTTTAGTTTGCTCTATTTTAATGAATTACACATGCTATTATTAATTTTATTTTTAAATTTTAAATTTAAATTCTTTTTAATTAATTACTTATATCTTCTTCATAATTTTTAATTTTATATTTAAATAAAGAGGTAGGTTGTTCTTACTCTGATTTAAAAATAAAGAGTTTTACACTTAATTTGACCATTTATCTACTTATATCTAGGAGCTCATATATTTAATAAGTTAGAGCAGTTAAATACAACAATGAAAAGAATTAAAAATGTATCTTATACCAGATGTAAAATGATTATTAAAAAATATAACTTTTACATACGTAAAATGATCTAACCTTTTTTTTTTCAAAAAAACAAAACAAAATAAAATTGATCTAACCCTTAAATTAATCATATAAATTTGAAATACTTGGGAAATATATTTACACTTAATACACAGCCTAACTTGAATCTCTAACGCCTCATTTTTGGAATATTTTCTATGATAAAAAAATAATGATAATAATAAAATTTAAATCTAGTATAAATTTTCTTCCAAACTTGTAAATTTCATATCATAAAATCAAAAAATATTCAAAATTTAAAATAAATTTTCTTCCAAACTTGTAAGTTTCATAATTTCTCATAATACTTCTTCCTTTTTTGCAACCTTTCTCGTTTTTGTCTAGCTCTACCTCTTTTAAATTGTTCTATCATATTTTGTATCATTAAATTAGTATTTTAGTTTGCTCTCTTTTAAATAATTACACATGCCATTATTAGTTTTACTTTTAAGCTTTAGATTTAAATTTTTTTTAATTATATCTTCTTCATAATTTTAAATATTTTTAATTTTATATTTAAATAAAGAGGTAGGTTGTTCTTACTTCGATATAATAATAAGGAGTCTTACGCTCAATTTTGACCATTTATCTGCTTACATCTATCAGCTCACATATTTAGTAAGTCAGAGGAGTTAATATAACAATGAAAAGTATTACAAATTGTTACTTACATAGATGTAAATTGATTATTAAAAAATATAACTTACACAGATGTAAAATGATCTGACCTTTTTTACAAAAAAATAAAATAAATTGATCTAACACTTAAATTAATCATATATATTTGAAATACCTTGAAAATATAATTACACCTAATACACAGTCTGGGCTCAATCTCTAACGCCTCATATTTGGAATCTCTCTTATGAAAAAAAATTAATTAATAAAAGTAAAATTTAAATCTAATATAAATTTTCATCCAAACTTGTAAATTTCATAACATAAAATCCTAAGATTCATAACATATTCTAAACTTAAAATGAATTTTCTTCCAAACTTGTAAGTTTCTTAATTTCTCATAATACTTATTCCTTTTTCGCAACCTTTCTCTCTTTTTTCTAGCTCTACCTCTTTTAAATTGTTCTATCACATTTTGTATTATTAAATTAGTATTTTAGTTTGATATCTTTTAAAGAATTACAAATGCCATTATTAATTTTATTTTTAAATTTTAAATTTAAATTCTTTTTAATTAATTACTTATATCTTCTTTACAATTTTAAATAATTTTTAATTTTATATTCAAATAAAGAGGTAGGTTGTTCTTACTTCCATATAAAAATAAGGAGTCTTAAGCCTAATTTGACCTTTTATCTGCTTATTTCTAGAAGCTCGCATATTTAATAAGTCAGAGCAGTTAAATACAAATAGGATCAATGAGAAGTATTAAAAAATAACTTACACATATATAAAATGATTATTAAAAAATATAACTTACACAGATGTAAAATGATCTAATCCTTAAATTAATCACATATTTTTGAAATACCTTGAAATTAGAATTACACATTTACACCTATTGCACAACCTGGTTCAATCTCTAACACCTCGTATTTGGAATCTCTCCTATGATTAAAAAAATAAATAAAAAATTAAAAATTAAATATAATATAGATTTTCTTCCAAACTTGTAAATTTCATAACATAAAATAATAAAATATTTAAAATTTAAAATGAATTTTCTTCCAAACTTGTAAGTTTCATAATTTCTCATAATACTTCTTCTTTTTTTTGTTACTTTTCTCTTTTCTGTCCGGCTCTAACAATCTCTCTTAAATTTTTCTATCACATTTTGTACCAATAAATTAGTACTTTAGTTTGATATCTTTGAAAGATTTACACATGCCATTATTAATTTTTAATTTAAAATTTAAAATTTAAATTCTTTTTAATTAATTACTTATATCTTCTTTATAATTTTATTTTATTTTTAATTTTGTATTCAAATAAAGAAGTAGGTTGTTCTTACTTCCATATAAAAATAAGGAGTCTTAAGCTTAATTTGACCTTTTATCTGCTTATTTCTAGAAGCTCGCATATTTAATGAGTCAGAGCAGTTAAATACAAATAGGATCAATGAAAAGTATTAAAAAAATAACATACACATATGGAAAATGATTGTTAAAAAATATAACTTACACAGATATAAAATGATCTAACCCTTAAATTAATCACATATTTTTGAAATTAGAATTACACATTTACACCTATTGCACAACCTGGCTCAATCTCTAACACCTCGTATTTGGAATCTCTCCTAGGATTAAAAAATTAAATAAATAAATAAAAAATTAAATATAATATAGATTTTCTTCCAAACTTGTAAATTTCATAACATAAAATAATAAAATATTTAAAATTTAAAATGAATTTTCTTCCAAACTTGTAAGTTTCATAATTTCTCATAATACTTCTTCTTTTTTTTGCAACTTTTCTCTTTTCTGTCCAGCTCTACCAACCTCTCTTAAATTGATCTATCACATTTTGTAGCAATAAATTAGTATTTTAGTTTGATATCTTTTAAAGAATTACACATGCCATTATTAATTTTATTTTTAAATTTTAAATTTAAATTCTTTTTTAATTAATTGCTTATATATTCTTTATAATTTTAAATAATTTTTATTTTTAATTTAAATAAAGAGGTAGGTTGTTCTTACTTCCATATAAAAATAAGGAGTCTTAATCCTAATTTGACCTTTTATCTGCTTATTTCTAGAAGCTCGCATATTTAATAAGTTAGAGCAATTAAATACAAATAAGATCAATGAAAAGTATTAAAAAAATAACTTACACATATGTAAAATGATTATTAAAAAATATAACTTACACAGATGTAAAATGATCCAGTGCACAACCTGGTTCAATTTCTAACACCTCGTATTTGGAATCTCTCCTATGATCAATGTTATTAAAATCGAGATCTTAAGTAAAATCGGAAGAAAATTAAAAAATCGTAAAACATAAAATCATAATGTAAAATAATCGTAAAAGCGTTTGGAATATTAGTAAAATCATTTGGATAAAAAAATCGTAAAAACATAAAATCGTAGTGATAAATCGAGATTTTAACAACAATGCCTATGATTAAAAAATTAAATAAATAAATAAAAATTAATATATAGAATTTCTTCCAAATTTGTAAATTTCATAACACAAAATAATAAAATATTCAAAATTTAAAATGAATTTTCTTCCAAACTTGTAAATTTCATAATTTCTCATAGTACTTCTTCTTTTTTTGCAACTTTTCTCTTTTCTGTCCGGCTCTACCTACCTCTCTTAAATTGTTCTATCACATTTTGTAGCAATAAATTAGTATTTTAGTTTGCTCTCTTTTGGAGAACTTCACATTCCATTATTAATTTTATTTTTAAACTGTAAAACTCTTTTTAATTAGTTACATATATCTTCTTCGTAATCTTAAATAATGTTTAATTTCATATTTAAATAAAGAGGCAGATTATTCTTGCACCGATGAAAGAATAAGGAGTCTTACAGTTAATTTTGACCATTTATCTGCTTACATCTAGCAGCTCACATATTTAATAAGTCAGAGTAGTTAAATATAAATAGGATCAATGAAAAGTATTAAAAAAAAGTAACTTACACATATGTAAAATGATTCAACCTAGAGCTGTCAAAATGTGCCAGCCCGTCTTATTTGGCCCTAGTCTGTGTGGGTTAGGGCCAAAAAGCCTGCAGGGCCAAATGAACCTCAATAATCAAGGCCCGCATGGGCCAAAAGCCCTATTGGTTAGGGCCAGCCCGCGGGCCATCCAAAATTATAATTTCATAAAATTTTTTTATCATATTTAATACATTAAAAAATATTTTAACAAATGAATTTTTAACACTTTCTTAGAATATTTTATACAAATTATAAATTTTTTATAATTTAATTTTTTAATAAAATAAGATTTGTACATAAATATACAAGTGAAAATATAAACAAAATTTTAATATAAGTTAAAATTTAGTTACTACTTTTACTAAATTCATTATCAAATGATGCCATCAAATAAAGATTTTCTCGCCGAGAGTAAATACAACAATTATAGTGGAAAACTAAAAGTAATTATGGAAAAATTATCTTAATACCAGTATTGAATAACTGCTCTTAGTATGTTATATATTTGAAAGTAAAATAATTGATTTTCTTTAACTACTATCGTTACAAAAAACTTTTTAGTTATTATTATCAACAAAATTAACAAAGTGCATTGTATACAATATGTTTCAATACAAATTTGGATGTATAACATGCTTAGATGTCAATAAAAATTTTATTTTTATTGATGCGCAGATGAAAATCTCTATTAAAATATATCGCTACTGAAAAATTAATTTTTGTTGTAAAATATTATGGATGAACTTCACATGGTTCATAACATGTGACTCTTTTATTTTTCATGACCTTTGATATATTCTATAATTATCACACTAATGGTGAGTTGAATTGCAGAATAAATCCAAAGGGATATTGTAAGATATTATGGATGACCTTTCACATGGATTATGGATGACTTTTCACATAGATATGCATGACCTTTCACATGGATTATGAATGATCTTTCACATGGTTCATAACATGAGACTCTTTATTTTTTAATGACTTCCATGTTTAAAAATGCATCTAAGATAGGTCCTTATACAGACTCTTTGCTCATACCTATTTTTATTTTATTCTTTTTTTTTTTAATTTTTTCTACACTTCATTTTCTTTTCTTTCATATTTCACTTTCTCTTATATTCTCCATCAAATTCACTACAATTTTGACACCTCTAATCCAACCGTTAAATTAGTCATATATATTGAAATACCTTGAAAATATAATTACACCTAATACACAGGCTGGCCCTCAATCTCTAACGCCTCATATTTGTACTCTCTCCTATGATTAAATAATAATAATAATAATAATAGTAATAAAGTTTAAATCTAATATGGATTTTCTTCTAAACTTATAAGTTTCATAACTTGAAATCATAAAATATTCAAAATTCAAAATAAATTTTCTTCCAAACTTGTAAATTTTATAATTTCTCATAATACTTCTTCCTTTTTTGCAACTTTTCTATTTTCTGTCTAACTCTATCTATTTTAAATTGTTCTATCACATTTTGTATAATTAAATTAGTATTTTTGTTTTCTACATTTTAAAGAATTACACATGCCATTATTAATTTTTTTTTTATACTTTAAATTTAAATTTTTTATAATTAATTACATATATCTTCTTCATAATTTAAAAAAAAAGTAATTTTATATTTAAATAAAGAGGTAGGTTGTTCTTACTCCATTATAAAAATAAGGAGCGTTAAGCCTAATTTGACCTCTTATCTGTTTATATCTAGAAGCTCGCATATTTAATAAGTCAGAGCAGTTAAATACAAACATGATCAATGAAAAGTATTAACAAACATAAATTACACATATGCAAAATGATTATTAAAAAATATAACTTACACAGATGTAAAATGATCTAATCCTTAAATTAATCATATATATTTGAAGTACCTTGAAAATAATTACACCTAATATACAGTCTGGCCTCAATCTCTAACGCATATTTGGAATCTCTCATATAATTAATAAATCATAAAAATTTAAATCTAATATTAATTTTTTTCCAAGCTTGTAAATTTCATAACATAAAATCAAAAGATATTCAAAATTTAAAATGGATTTTCTCCCAAGCTTGTAAGTTTCATAATTTATAGTAATACTCCTTCCATTTTTGCAACCTTTCTCATTTATGTCTAGCTCTACCTCTATTGTATTATTCTATCACATTTCGTAACAATGCTTCCATCTCATCCTTTTTTCTTTGTTTTCATTCATCTTCTTCTAATCAAATCAAAAACACCACCAGTGTTCTTCTTTTTCCTTAATCCCAATGGTGCTCCATTCAGTGTCCGAGACCGAAACACCACCCACCCACCCCCTGCCACCGCCACCGCCGCCGCCGCCGCCACCACCACCACAACCTTCTTCTGCCTTCTTTGTAAAGCCTCCCTCTCCCTACATGCACAACTTTCCCTACACCAACTACAGATATTCCATGAACCATCCCAGCTTTCGCAGCAACAGACCAGTGCATTACAGTATGAACCCATATTTGCATTATGGCTCACCATCGAACCAAGTTGAGAATAACAACAACTTCTTTTGGTCTGGAACTTCAAATTGGGCTGAGAGCAACAACTCCT
Source organism: Gastrolobium bilobum (assembly GCF_033153095.1). NCBI lineage: Eukaryota > Viridiplantae > Streptophyta > Magnoliopsida > Fabales > Fabaceae > Gastrolobium > Gastrolobium bilobum. The sequence continues at coordinate 15,489 of NW_026898102.1, forward strand.
CTAGGTCAAGGGTTTCTGGTTTGAATCCGCTACAACCCTATGGTCCACAGCCAAACCAGACTCACAACAACAACTCCTGTGGGCCAAGGGATTCTGATTTGAACCTGGTTCATCGTTTTGGCTTGCAACCAAATCCGACTGTGAACAACAATCCAACCTTCCGAACCAATAACAATCAAACCCGGTTGAACTCACCTTTTCATTTTGGTTTGTCACCAAACCGGACTGAGAACACGAACTCCTTTGGGTTGGGTTATTCTAATCTGCATCTTGGTTCGCCTATGAATCATGCTGAAAACCACAACAGAAACTCCTCTAGAATGTGGGATACTCGTTTGAACCAGGCTTTGCTTTGTGGTTCACTACCCAATCAGACTGAGAACAATAATAATAACTCCTCTGGATTGGTGGATTTGAATCAGTCTAAGAACAACCATACCAACTTCAACACCAATGGTTCTGGGGATCCTAGTTTGAACCCGGTTCCACATTTTGATTTGCCATCGAACCAAGTGGAGAGAAAAAACAATAACAGCAATGATTCCTCTGAGAGTGATGATGGAGCAAGGAAGGGTATTGAAAAAGAAGGTGAACTCGATGATACTCTTGAGAAGAAAGAGTCTAAGAACAAGGATTGTGGAGATGCTTCTGATGACAGAGTCTCTGAGGAGGGTGAAGATGAAGAAGCTGATGCTGAGTATTCATTTGAGGATCTAGAACCAAAATTCCCTTTTGTGAAGACGTGGAACTTGAGGCCTAGGAAGCCATTGATTAAGAAGCCTCTGAATTCACACAACAATAATGGGGAAGGAGGATCGAGGAGTGGTGGTTTGCTAGCAAGTAGGACGCGTTCTAGAATGGTTAGGACTCAAGCTTGTGAGACTGCGCCGATGGAGATGCAGATGGAGATGGAGAAGGATAAGGTGGCGGTGCCAATCGAAGTACGTTATAAGTGGCCAATGATCTCAATGTCTCTTATGAAGGAAGAAATTGAGGAGGATTTCATACGCATGACTGGGGACAAGCCACCCAAGAAGCCTAAGAAGAGAGCAAGGAATGTGCAAAAGCAATTGGATGTAATGTTCACTTTATACTTGATGGTCTTATTTACTTTTTTGTGGATTTGGTGATTAACAACTTGTTTTTTTTTTCCTATTAATTATATGGTGATTAGGTTTTGTTAGGTTTTTTGGTACGTTAATGCTTGCAGGTGTTGGTGATTTTCTGATGATATAATGTTGTGTTTTTCCACAATAAAGTGTGGAAAAAAATAGGATTAATGTTGAATTTGATTTGGAACTTGGTTTTTATTTGATGAATTTGGTTATTCGGATTTTGGGATTCGGTTTTTGAACTAGTTATTGTTGTGTTTTTCCCTATTAATTATATGATGATGATAATTAGGTTTTCTGAGGATGTTAATGCCTGCGGGTGCTGTGATTTTATGAGCAAAAGGTTGTATAAAAAAGCTGGATGTAATGTTCGCTTTGATTAGGAATTGAGCTTTTATTTGATGGATTAGTTGTTGAACTTATTTTTGTTGTTGTGTTTTTCCCCACATTAATCATATGTTGATGATATTGTTGGGAGGAGAATATTTGACAAAATGAAAATTTTAGAAAGATTTGGAGGAAGAGCTACTTTATTTCTACTCAACTATTTTTCTTTTTGCTTGATACAAAATTTGAGATAATTTCTTTTTCTTTTGTTGTGTTTTTACCTCATTAATTATGTGATGATGATATTGTTGGGAGGAGGATATTTGAGAAAAGGAAAATTTCAAAAAGATTTGGAGGAAGAGAATACTTTATTTCTACTCAATTTTTTTTTTCTTTTTTCTTGATACAAAATGATGGAGAACACACTTATTTATACTAGTGGCACCTCCTTAACCAATAACTATGATTGTGCCAACACAATTTCATCTAAGGACTACAAATCATCCTCTAGAATTCTCCACAATTTCTTAGCCTAGACATTAATGATGGTTGTTTCTAGGTATAAATGTCTAGTTATTTTCGTGGAGTAATCTAGAGTGGATTACTCTTGAATTTGGCTAAGCATCTCTTGCATATTTCTATATGTTGGTTCATTTAACAACTATAAGCCCAATAGATCAAGTTTATTATTCAACAGATGGATTAGGTTAATTTTGTTATGCATTGTTTTTAGGATGTTAATACAAGTGTTGCTGTTTCGATTTTGTAGGTGCGTTTTCCAGGCTTGCGGTTGAATGGTGTGACCCCTGATATATACCGAGTTCGTAAGCCACATCTTAAGGTATTTTTCTTCAATCTTCTTTTGATGTTTTCTTAGTTTTTTTGTCTATTAATTTGGGTGCCTCATTGATGAAGGAATGAAAATGAAATAAAAATAAATTCCCATTGTTTATATTCGATCAAATGGTTGTTGTTTGTTATTATTGGTATGAAAGGACCAAGCTAGTCTAAGCCACTCAATCCTCACAAAAGAGAGAGAGGAAAAAATAAAAACCAAAAAGAATTCCTTGATGTTAAATTTACTTAGCAACAAATACGTGTGAATTCATGTTCTCTATAGTAGTGGCATTGAAAAATCTTCATGTTTCTTGCAGCGTTAGGGTTTTCGATTGCTACTAGTTCTGGGATTCGAATGTTCGTTGGAGTTCTGACATCTTCTGATCGTGGAACTGTATTTTCTTTTTGACACCCGCAAAAGGTATTACATACCTTAGAGCAATAAACCATATGAAGATGAGAAAATAAGATGTTTCTTGTTTTTGTGCCTGATATTTGTTATCAGAGACACCAAATAAATGCTTGAACAATTATAGCAGTCAATTGGTTTTTAGTATTAATCAAGAATGTAGTTGACTTATGTTTATTAGTTGGTTTAACAACTAATTGTTGAAATATTGGGAATTTCTATATTTCCTTTTTCTCGCAAGTTATTCTTATTTTTCGGTGGTTTGGAACTACTAGATTTACTCATCAATTGTTGTCCTTTATGTTGTTAACTGGCTAAATTTGATTAATAGAAGAAACATAACTCTTAAAATTTCACATATTTGAGAGGGAGTGAAGGAGAGAGAAAGAGGGGAGGGATTATATTTTTTTTTTTATGTATATCAGTATGCACAAGTTGAGCAAGTTCTTGACTTTTTCGAATAAAAGTTCAATGTAGGTTGAAAATGGTTTTAATTTGTTGAAATTATATCTCTATGGCTATTTGAAATGTGCGCTTGAATCTAACTACAAAATCTTTTATCTTTAAATATCTCAGGCTATTATGTCTTTATAAAACCTTATGCTTTAAATTCTAAAATATTTCTCTTTAGCTTTTTGCTCGAACAAAGGTAGAATACTATTGAATTGGAATAGCTAGCATATTAATGCTCAAGAAAATAAAAATCATTGAAACTTTCTTAGATTTATGCATTTTTTAATTGTAAATATTTTTTTTGTTTTTTTTTTCTTTTTTTGTGAATCTCATTTATGCTATTAATAAAGCTTATTGCTTCTAAAAGAATTGTTTCGAAATATAAAGTTTTGTAGATACTAGGGTTTTCTTCTAACAAATTCAATATTTTTCTGAACGTGCACGACCGTAAATCGCCAAACTTTTTCACACATTATCTTTTTATTGGAGTTAACAATATATTGCTTTTGTTTTTTGAGAACATTTTTGTGTAATACTATGACAATTTGCCTATACATTGATTAAAATCTCCCATGCTCTCTATATTTTATTTTATTTTTTCTCTTCATTTTTTAATGAGTTGATAAAATGACATATTTTGTTGAACATATAATCTAAATGGGAAAATCATATGCTATTTTTCCTACCTATAAACGTGAGAATGATAATTGAAGGGAAATCTTAACACAATGAATATTGTTGTTGCCATGTGACACAGACGTTATAGGTTTAGTTCAAGTAATTAGCCTCTTTCACCTATTGTTAATGCAAGATAAGACTGCCTACTCCATACCACAATAATCAATCTCGGATAACATCGCATAGGGGTCAACCTTAAAGTATAGTTCTATAGTGAAGTCTATGTAAATGTATACTGACAGAGAGTGTCATGGACAATCCTCATGCTCACTCAAATAAGGCAACATGACCAACATCAGTCTCAACAACAACATAATGATAAAAGGCATAAAACATAATCAGCATCGATATCCAGTCATGCTAACAAATAAGCAGAAACAACAAAATCAGCTAAGCTCCGACCTCCTGCCGCCTGAGGCATCAGTTCCCATACTACCTGATCCTGAAATAAGCATTCCCCAAACGTGGGGGTAAGATCTCTAATCTAGAAATCTCAGTAAGTCAGTGAGTCCTCAAGGATCTTCCACCTCAAGCTCACTTACATGTGCAATATAAGTTCAAAAGCAGTTTATCATTTATCATTTCTAAAACAATGCAATGCAGCAGATAATCATGTCATGTGTGTCAATACTAATCTATTGGCCAGAGACAGTGCAGGTATACGTCTATCACCTACACACCGTGCAAGTACCACTTGCATTCACCCCGGTACACCGTCTTGTATGGCGCTACATACTCAGGCTTCCCGTCAAGATGAAACAACACATGCATATTAAAAGCCATTACATGTAAAGTTCAATAAAAGCATGTACACAACATGCATAAACCATACCCCCATGGGACATGGTGGAACCACAACATGGCTAAACTGAGGACACGAAAGCTTACCTCGCAAGCTAGCTATCCAATAATCAAGAGTCCACAGCTCAACGTCCAAACACAGCAGATTCACAATCTGTTATGGACCAATACTATATCAATAATAATGCAACACAAGCATATAACTTAAAGACATCGCCTTTCCTTACGTTTTACGTCTTAAGGCTCCATACCAAGCCATAAGTCCTTAATCACAACGATTTGACTTAGTTTAATTAAAACAGAAGTTCAACTTCCTCAATCTAGGGTCCACAAACCCCCAATAGCCTACTGTCCTCACAGCACAGTTACTGTTCTTCAAAATCCCAGAATATCCGGATATTCCTCGAGACCATATCCGGATATCTCACTGGACATATCCAGATATGCAATATCCGGATATTCCTCGAGACCATATCCAGATATCTCACTGGACATATCCAGATATGCAATATCCGGATATCCAGAATCCCATATCCGGATATCTAATATCCGGATACTCAAAACCCATATCCGGATATCACATATCCGAATATTCATCGGGCACATATCTGGATATTTCACGACATAATGCAGAAAATGCATTTCGTAAAGATATCCTTCCAAGGTTGGGTTTTTACCGATTTTAAACACCTAAACATACATTTCTAGGTGTGTTCAACATTAACCAACAACAAGTTATCATATTTAAGCCTTAACATGCATCAAGCTTTCCTTTTTAAGCATTAAACTCAAGATCAAAGGTTGGTACACATACCCCAGCTCAAAACAGAAGAAGAGGTTGCTCTTTGGAGCTCACAATCAGCCCCTCAAGACTAACTCGACAAGGTGCACGAAAATGGATCAACAAGCTTGAACCTTTCAACACAAAGGAAGCTTCTTGGACCTCACCATGTCAAAACAAAGGCTCCCACAAACAACCAACCCAAGTCAGCCTCAAAACCTCACACACAGCAGCTCTCTCAACTCAGAAAAGACCAGCAATGGAGTCCCAAAGCTAGCTCTCACCCTCACCAAGTGTCTCCCAAGTGAAAGTGTGAAGAAAATCAAGAAATGATGTGTCTTGGACCCAAAATGGAGAAGAAATCCCAAAGAGCAGCCAAGCTGATCAGCCATCCTCACACACTCACGTAGAGAAAGTAATATGGCATAGGGTTTAGTGTCCACTAAGGCTTATATAGCCCACTTAAAGATTAACACACAAGATTCACTTTAATTGCTACGCTTAGCATTTTAATCCCAAACTTTGGATTATGAAACTACATAATTTTCTAAGATTTATCATATTTTTCTTATAATTTTCTGAGCACTTTTCCAGTACGCATTTTTCCAAGCCAGTACCGGTTTCTAGCATCAGTTCTCATTATTTGGACTTGAAACTCGTTTTGCAAGTCCTACATATCATTATAGTAATTATCATACACTTATTATAATTTTTCGGGATACTTTTTCGATACGCATTTATACTGACTAGCAGAACCGGTATCTGCACTTTTCTTCCGAAAAGCGACTTTCAGCATTATTACTCACTTACTATAATTATTAAAGCCTCATAATAATTATTAGGGTCAATTATGGAATCATTTCCTATTTTCTCATAATTTATTAATTAAATTCCTTAATTAACGGTACGGGTTCTTACGTCATCTTTATATATTACTATAATTGGAGCCTGCATCGCGCATACTGTTTTAGAATATATTGCATCATGCCCATAATGGATCATAATAGGGGCGCCCATAGCAAAGCGCCATCCATGCCATTAATTTAATGGATTATCTTCAGTGAAGTCCCACCACTTCGTTTGAAAAAGAATGTTGTATAACCAAGTGTCATCAAATATAGAAAAGTAACATTGGGTAAAACTCAAAGATTTGGGGCAGGTACACCACGTATAGGCATCGCGCAACATATATGGTATAAAGACTACGTAGTTAAAATAAAAGTTCCATCACGTGTTAGGAATATGACATCCAGTTCAGCTCAATAGATAGCCTTCCGCGATGATTCTGGGGTCATTTGGAAATATGACATCAAGTCGCCTACCCCCAAAGCTATATATAACGGTTCTGGCTATCTAAAGGCTTTCATCAATCGCGCATGCAAGGTTTTTCCTTCTATGGATACTACTTTTCACTATACGTAGTATAGATACTACTCTTTATCCATCATTTGGAATATGATAGAACCAATATAGACAAGGTTCTGCCCCTTCAGTGTTAACGGACCAATAGGACCAATATGACACTACCCTTAATAGAGACAACATCTATGTGTGCGCCATAAAACTTTCGCATTCTGAAATTTCTTCAGGATATTTAAAACCTATAAAATAGTGGAGTATGTCCTCGTAACTCGTGAATTTAGTTTCCTACATGGTTCAACTCGTGAATTTTGTTTCCCACATGGTTCCTTTTCACTATTCATGATACGAACTATAACTCATGATCCTATTCTTGCACTATACATGGCAAACAGGTGCGACATGCGACATGTATTATCTATCGCGCCACACTTTTTCGATTTCATTGCTAGCAAATTTATATGATACCGAGATGGATAGAATTCGTTGAGAAACAGGCCATATAAAGATTACGAAATTAAAGAGATTGTTCAGGCAAGATATAAAAGTAGAGAAAAGAGTGTGTCCCTAGTATTCTTCAGTTGAACATGGTGGTGGAAGTAGAAAATTATCTCTCCCCACAGACGGCGCCAATGATCGGAACAGATCTTTACAACTGGGCCAATCATGTGATCTTCCTCTACATAGCCTGGAACCGTCTTGGGTCAGAGCATCTTGCAGTTGGGCCGCTTTATCCCACGGGTCTTCTATGAAACGCGATGGGGGGTGTACCTGCAAGACACTCTGACGCTCAAGTCAGTTATGGTTCAAGCAGGTTTTATTATGTAGGAGAAGATGATGTACCTTAGTGTTGATACATGTATTTATAGTGGAGAGATGTGCAGCTTGGAGGGTGCCTTTCTTCATGGTGAAGGCAAAGGTTCCTCTCTATTGGTTCTTGTGGGTGGCTGAGATAAGATGCAGTTTGCTTGTCTTGGTGCCAAAGTATTAGAGCTGTCATGTTTAATGTTGAGGAGCTTGATGAGATAAAGCCATTAATATTGTGCAGCTTGATGGCTGTCATGGAGCTTGCTGTTATAGATGAGATAGTAGCTTGTGGAGTTTGTTGTCTGTCATGGTGCTTTTAATATTATGGAGCTTGCAGCCTTCTTGGACTAAGGCTTTTCTTCATTGTGAAGGCTTTAATTCTAGGCATTGTATTTGTATAATATTTATCCAGATCAATACACTTATCATAAAAAAAGTTTACCACATTTACAACCAAACTAATTACCGTTGATTTCCCTCAATCTAACGATTATAATTTATTGGATTTACTAGAAATTAATAATTAATTAATAAATGCGACCTAATAGGTTGATGTACATAATATTTTATAACGGTTGTGATTTGTACTACTATTAATGAATGTTAATGTCTTTTGTTTTCATATGCTACTAATATTGATGAATGTTGATGTCTTTTGTTTTTATATATATGCTAAAACTTGTCAGGTGGGTTAAGTGTTTCTGATATTATATCTCAACCTAAAATATTAAAATATTAAATTTATTAGTCCTCTCATTTATATAGTCTTTACTTGGCTCATTAGGGCCATTACTATTAAATGTAAGACTTTATCACACTTGAATATCTAAATTATTTCCCTGTGAAGTGTGAAGCCCATATTAGTATGCTTCCCCTTTATAAATGCCAACTCATCTCTAGCCAAACACCTGACAAGTCTGAGCACAACTCGGTTTTGATACTATTGTCAGAGGGAGCCCATGGCGAAGGAACACCACCAATGTATTAAGCTAAACAAATCAAATCAAGTGGGTCCGATAATATATCTTTTTTTTTTAGGATACAGGAAAGAAAAAACAAGAAGGGACTAAGACCTAGACATTCTAGGGAGGGCAACTCCCGACAGATCTTTGAAGACCAGATCCAAACACCCCAAAGGAGGTTCATCAAATAAATGGGTGTCAAAATTCTGATGGCTAGCATTAGACGCTAACCAGTCAGCAACAAAATTACCCTCTCTGTGGATATGGGAAGTCTTAACCTCTCAGTTCCTGTCCGGTTGACGCTTGATCCTCTTGACAAAGGAAGCCAAAGGGTGATGGTTTGTGCACCCATCCTTAATCAGATTCACCGCGAAGGAGGAGTTGCTCTCAAGCCAGATTTTTCTAAATTTTTTGGACCAAGCAGTTTCAAGACCAGTTGAAATACCCCAGAGCTCAGCCAAAAAAGCATTTCCAACTCCATAGACTTATTGAAACCAGTAATCCAACTACCATCCGAACCTTTAATTGTACCCCATAACTCATATGTGACCCAACCAATTTGAAAGAGCTATCTGTGTTCAATTTCACCCACCCTTCTTCAAGGAACCTCCAAGAAACAAGAGTTTCTGATTTGAAGCCAAAAGTCAAGCCAGCAGTGCTTAGGACATTGTTAGCGTGCATGAAGCTATCAAGGGTGTCTTTAGCCTTGTGGACCACGTGGGATGAGTGCACACTCTGCCCATTGAAAACCCAATTATTTCGTTCATGCCAAATGGCCCAACAAACAATCCCAAACAAAGATGCCCAGTTACCCGCAGAGTGGTGGCTATAGTTGTTTTCAAGATTAGAGATGAGCCAGACGTCCCAGCTCATGCTGAAGAAAGGAGTAGCAAGAGGAGCTTCCAATAACAGGTTCCAAACACAGCAAGCAAAAGGGCAATTTCTAAAGATGTGGGTAAGGTCTTCACAAGGAAATGAACACCTAGAGCATGTAGCATCCAGGGACATATGACGTCTGACTCTAAGGTCATTAGATAGCAAACTATCCCCGATGAGGAGCCAAAGGAATGTTTTCACTCTAGGGGACCCTTCCAAGAAACCAGGGTTTTGAAGATAGGAGATCTTTGAACAACCGGAGACCACTGAGGTAGTCATAAGCAAATTTCACTGAGAATTCACCATTGTTGTTAATGGCCCAAATGGCACGATCATGACCATCATCAGCAAGGGGATGAATAGAGCCTGCTATAGACTGACAGGTATCCTCCGGAAGGTACTGGTTAAGGACATTCCAATCCCAAGAACCCTCATTCGAGACAAAATGGTCCATTTTTTGGTTGATGAGATCAGAGGGAATAAAGTTGGTAGCTAGAGGGAGAAGGGGGCCACTACCAGGAAGCCAAGAATCAGACCAGAAGCTAGTATTACGCCCATCCCTTAAGAGAATTCTAGAACCGCTAGTCACTTGGGGCCACACTTTGCAAATGCCCCTCCGAAGGTTCGATTGGCAGCTTTTCTTGGAGACTGAAGGAATGAGGTCATTTCCCATTCTATATTTTCCTTTGAGAACTTTTACCTAAAGAGCATCAGGCTTAGTTAGGAGACCATGTCCTAGCTTCATTATCATGACATTGTTGAAGACCCTATGCCTTATAATCCCCAAACCACGAAACACTTGAGGAGAGCACACCTTCTCCCAATTGACAAGATGGAGTCTGCGCTTCTCAGATGAAGATCCCAGATGAAACCACACATCGATCTCTCCAAGTCATCACACAAAGCGAGAGGCAGGAGAGTAGTTTGCATTGTGTAAGCTGGGAGGGCAGCCAAAATTGATTTGGACAGCGTAACTCTACCAGCTAATGACAAAGTATAGGAGTTCCATGAGCTGAGTCTAGCTTTAACCCTATCCATAACAAAGGAGAAAGAGCTTTTAGTGAGTTTGTTATGATTCAAAGGGATCCCAAGGTATTTCCTTAAGTCGCTGGTCAAGCTGAAACTGAGGCTATTACTGATGTCCAAAGCAACGTGCCTACCAATGTTTTTCGAGAAATACACTCTGGTTTTCTCAAGGCTAATGCACTGATCTGAGGCATTGCAAAAATTTCTGAGGATCTGAGTAATAACTTGCGCTTGGTGTAGGGATGCTTCAGAGAAAAGCAGGACATCATCAGCGAAAAAAATGTGAGATAGAGGAGGGCCATTCATATTCAGCTTAATGGGCTTCCACGCTTTGACTTCAAGAGCAGTTTGAATTAAATGGGATAGCCTTTCCATGCAAAGGATGAAGATATATGGAGAGATATGATATCCTTGCCTTAGGCCACGCGAGGGGGTAATGTCAGTCGTTCGCCTACCATTCCACAAGATGTTGAAAGTAGGGGTCGAGATGCACTCCATGGTTAGCTGGATGAAATTCTGTGGGAGCCCAGCGTCAACTAGGGTCTCTTTTATGAATTTCCAACTTAGCCTATCATAGGCTTTTTGGAGGTCCAGCTTCACAGCCATCCAACCCGTGTTACCCGATTTGGTTCTCATGGAATGGATGACTTCTTGTTCAATCACAATGTTGTCGGAGCACTGGCGACCCTGAATGAAACTGCTTAGGAAATGAGATACAAGATTCTGCATAACCTTCTTTAGTCTGCCAGAGAAGAGTTTAGTGATGGCCTTGTATGAGATGTTGTAAAGATTTATAGGTCTGAAGTCCTTTATAGTCTCCGAGTTGTCGTTTTTAGGGATTAAAGAGATCAGCGTATGGTTGATAGCTTCCACCTTTTCAAGGGCGGCAAAAATATCAGCAACTAGGTTGCTCAAGGAATCCCCCACAATGTGCCATTAGGATTGATAGAAAGCTGCATGAAGGCCATCAGGCCCTGGGCTTTCAACTTGCCTATACTAAAAATAGTGTTTCTGACCTCAGCTATCGAAGGGGAGGCACTCAAAATGTTAAGGTCATGAGATTCCAGACTGGGAAAGCAACCTGAAATAAGAAAGTAGGCATTTGAAGAGGGGTAAGCAATATAGAGATTGTTAAAAAATGAAATGGTATGATCAATAATGTTCTTTTCCTCCATTAACCAGGTTCCCAGTTCGTTCTTGATGGTTGTAATACGATTGCGTCTGTGTCTAGACATGGTGGCTGAATGGAAAAATTTTGTATTTTTGTCCCAAAAGAGGAACCAGTTGCACCTCGCTGTTTGGAACCAAGTTAATTTCTCTTGAACAAGGATAAGCTCAAGCTCCTTCCAAAACTTGCACTGGAGGGAGATCAGATCTCTATCCTCATGAAAATTTAGGATATTGTCAATACCTCGAATTCGAGAATGAAGTCTGTTCTTCTGCCTCTGGCGAATTCTGAATGAGTTACTATGCCAATAGGAAGCTTATCTTTCAAAAATGTTTCTAGCAGCAATCCAGTTAGACTCCTGGGACCAGCACTGTCTGACCAAATCAATAAAATCATCCCATGTCAGCCAAGCAGCAAGAAACTTGAAAGGTTTAAGGTCATTGAGATCCCTTCTTTCATTCTCATCAAGGATCAAAATGGGTCTGTGGTCAGAATTGTAGAAAGAAAGATGCACCAGGCTTCTATCGGGCCAACAAAGGTTCCAAGAAACAGACGAACATGCTCTATCCAGTCTCTCCTGGAGATTACTTCTACGCCAAGTGAATCTAGGGCCTTTGTGACCAATGTCCGCCAGGTTGCAAGTAGCCAGATAATGGTTGAAATCACTAGAACTATTCCAACAGAATGAAGCACCATTTATCTTCTCAGAAGGAGAGAGCATGGCGTTGAAATCCCCTAGGACAATCCACGACTCAAAGGAAGTGGAGGAAAAATTTTCCAAGTGTAACCAGAGTTCTCTACGGTCACTTATTCTGGGACTGGCATAAACGAAGGTAACAAGATCAACTTTATTGGATTGATGGTAGGATACTCTAGTGTGGATAAATTGATGGCGGGCTTGGATAATATGGATATTGACAGAATTATCATTCCAAAGAAGCCATATCCCACCAGATAGTCCAATGTGGTCCTAACATAAAGAGCTATTAAACCCCATTTTCTTGCCTTTATTTGATGCTAAAAGACCATCGCATTTAGTCTCTAAAAGGGCTAAGATTTGGATATTAAATCTAAATCTAAGATCCTTACATATGGCAATGAACCCCTTCTTCCCTACCCCCTACAGTTCCAAGCACATATATTCATAAAAACAAATATATGGAAGAGGTTGGGCCCAAAGGCCAATCAAGAGTGATGGGTTATGTCTCCACCTACGGTAGAGAGCAAAAGGACGAAGGCCAGGGCCTGTTGTTCTTTAGAAAGGGACTTCATAAGGTACGTAATTTCCTTCACTTTGTCTTCGTCAGGTGCTAGGACCTAGGCCTCTGTCTCAGCAGCTTTCTTGGGGCTTTCACGTAAAAGGGAAACTTTCTTGCTACTTCCTGCATGGCTGGGTTGATAAGTTTTCTTTACTAAGGCTTGTACTTTTTGGAGCAGGTGGATAACTTTTGGTAGTGGTCCTGCTTCCTGACAGCGCCGCAGGACCTATTCCTTTTGCAGCCAAGGAATCAAAACTGCGTGAAATAACCTGGGATGCAGGGTCTAGTGCTTTGCCACTAGATTGGAGAATTTTACCAAAATTATCTAGGGTTAGATTAAAACCTTTGACTTCATTTTTGGTTCCCTTTCTCGTAGAAAGAGGGGCCCACAGGCTATAACTGGAGCCAGATCTTGAACCAAGGACTCCTTCGGGATAACCACCATTGACTTTCCAACATCCTCACCTCCAGTCAAACTCGCTAGTGGTAGATGTGACATTAGCTCGCCAGAAGTACATTCTGGTCCTGATCTTTGTTTCCTTCGCTTGGATTTCTTCTTGCCCACCATCCAATCACCGAAAGCATCCTCTGATTTTGATGGTTCACATCTCCTCTGGTTGAGGAGAACCTCATCAAAAGTTGATTCTGGACCTTAGGATCCTTGTTCCACCAAAGTGGGGAGATAGGTATGCCTAAACATGGCATTATAGGACTTCATTCAATGATCAAACTTCCCACAAGCAAAACAAATCTGATAGAGCGCTTGGTATCCCACTTGTAGGGTTTTAGGACCAATATTAAACTTAGAGATCAAAGTCTTCCTCAAATCAACTTCAATACTGATCCTTGCAAAATGGGCTTTGTCTGTAACTTCGCCTGAACCATCTTCCACCCTTCTAATGGAGTTCTTATCCACCTTAAGGGTTCTTCCGAAGAAATTTCCTATCCTCTATAAGTGCCTTATAGTGTAGAACTTAAGAGGAAGGCCAGGGAATCTAATCCACACAACCATCTTCTTGACATTGTCTTCATAGGGGTCAAAGAAGGGTCTCTATCGTTGGACATGAAGGTAATGCTCAGCTATAATCCAAGGTCCTTCCTGGAGAACGTGGGTATAGTCCTCATCTTTCTTGAATCTAAGTAAAATATACCCATTGTCCATTTGGATCAATTTATACGAACCAATGAGATGCCATATCCTCTGAAGCCTACTCATAAGGTAGTTAGTGTTAATCTTTTTTTCGAGCAGTTTAATGATGAGAGCACTTCTCCACTGCAAGTAATTCTCTTTATGTTGATCTTTAGAGAAGGAATATGTAGGGCAGAGAGGGTCCTCTTCCTTAGAAGAATCACCACCCATTTCCCCATCGAAGACGCCTTCCTCCTCTACACATTTTAGCTTGGCTAGCCAGTCTTCATGCTCGCTACCATCTCCAGCTCCAAGCCCGTTGAGACACATGACTTTATTTTTATAGGAAATCATCTTAACTCTTGCTGAAGTTGAGTACTTACCCTCAGCTACCAGAGAAGTTTCGTGCTCCAGCTCTTTTTGTGGGGTAGCCTCCACTGAAAAATCTCATCAGCTCTTCCTTGCTTAATTGCATCCATGCTCCTGACCTCCACTACCACACCTGATAAAGTCCTTCCACCACTAGCAGCAAGGTTAAATTCCTCTGATGGTGGTTGACTACGTACATTCTCCTTCTCTCCCCCCGGTAAAGAGAATTTTTGGTGCATCTCTACTCTCTGACTAAAGCATCACTTCTGAATTCTGTTTTTATTCGATAATATATCTTAACTCAAAATCTTAAGGTATTATATTTATTGGCTCTCTCATTTATATAGTCTTCACTCGGCCCATCATTAACTAATGTCATCACACTGGAATACCCGAGCGGAACTCATCATAGATGGTGTGTTTTAAGCTTTTTAGACATGGCTAAGATGCATCTACATGTGAGGCACATTGGATGAGTACGTGACTACCCTTGCCTACCAAATCAGTGTGAACTAAGGGTACGCCTCTTAAGGAAAAATTCATGCCCACATCCATAGCTTGGTTGATGAACTTTTTCTGATGTTTAGATGCAATACAAGCGCGTCCATCCGTTTTCGTTCCACTTTTTACTTTAAATGTCAAGCAAGAAGCCCTGAAAAAATATTATACAAGAGTTGCAATCTTTCCAATTAAAAGGAAACATACAAGAAAAGATTTTTTTGGAAACATAAATGAGCCAAGAGTCAGATAACCAATGTGCCACTTCGTTTCCCTCCCTACAAGTATGCGTTGCAGGCACTAACCATGGTTTCGCGAGGAGATTTCGAATGCTATTCAGAATGGAAGAATGAGGGTGCTGCAAAGTAAAAACCTTTGACAATAAGATCATGCGGCCATAGAGTCCCCTTCTGACCAAATTGTCTTGTATCCCCTATCCGAAGCAAGGATAAGCCAAGGTAAGTGTTCTCAAATTAATACAACCATGTGTGAGGTGTATATAATTGACGGTGAAGTATGGCCCAAGCAATCTTAAATAAAAAGTAAACCAAAAATAGGTTGGGGATGGATTTGGGGACCTCTCTTCTAATCAAGAAGTTGGATTTAAGATCTTTTGACTTGGTTTTAATACTAAATTATTTGCAATCGTATACTAAATCAAATACTAATGGATTTAGAATTTTTTTTCTTGGGTAAATATATTTTGTCTAGGTATCTTTACCCGGACACAATTGCATTTATTTGAGAGCTTTTATAGATATATATTGGACGGTGATTCCTTGACGTGCTCTAGTGGGCAAGAGTGGCGGTGCACTTGCAAAGATTCTAATACTCAAGTTAGTATAGCAAAAGGTGGAGAATATCTTTGATACTACGGATGTACCAAAAATTCGGTGCATCTTTCATTCATATTGTGACATGTGTCTTACTTTATATCAAATCACTCTATCTCTTATTTTTAAAATAAATTATTTATTATTGATTTGACAAAAATAAGACACGTGTCATAATATGAGTGAAAGATGCACCGATTTTATGGTGCATCGGTAGCACTAAAGAAATTTCCCAAAAGGTGGAGTATAAATGGTAAGAGGTATAACCGCATAGTGTGATAAATAAGGGTGATGACCCAAATGTGTTATATATATATATATATATATATATATATATATATATATATATGGGATAGGATCCATTGACACCGGTGTCAAATTTTGAAATTTGACACCAAATCCTAACCGTTGATTTCTTCGCCAATCAACGGTTATCAATTATTTGGAATTAATGATTAATTAATAAGTGTAATTCCCAATAAATAATAATCGTTGATTGGCGAAAATCAACGGTTAGAATTTGGTGTCAAATTTCAAAATTTGACACCGGTGTCAAAGGATCCTGCCCCTATATATATATATACATATATATATATATATATATATATACCAGTGGGTTCCGGAAGTGTGAGGAGGCAAATGAAGTAAACTAGAGCAGAAATGGAAAGCAGGAAAGTAGACGGACTACTATATGAAATAAATGACTGAAATTAAAATGCAGAAAAGAAATTAAAACATAAAATAAATTTAAGGTGAGAACCCAAGCTGTATACGGTAGGCCGAAGTCAAACATGGGTGGAAGGATGGAGAAGAGAAGAGTTCATTACATAAGCAGATATGAAATAACACTTTTATTCAAAATATAAAGATTGAGATTACAGTTACAGAATGAAAGATTAAAGAGAAAACAGAGAAGAAGAGAAAACTCAGAAGTACCTCGCAGTCTCTCTCTCTAGACTATCTCTCTAAACTCAGCTAATAAAAGGATGCCTTCAACATACTGAAGCAACCATTTAAATAGATTGAAAAATCACTATTGCTACAGTACAAGTTACATGACCGGTACTGTTTGAACAGTGTAGGTTAAGTGAACAGTAACTGACTCGTGATGCTACAGTTTCTACCGACACTTTGATTACGTCACTGTATGCGTCACCTTATGCTGACATCATGCTCATGTCATTTTGCCATCAGCGTTACTACAGTGATTTTCTTCAACAGTCTTCTGCTAAGTTGATTCCAAAACAATCATCCTCATTTTGGTAGAAGTCTTCTGTTGAAGAAGAGATAGAAGGAGATGAAGAACCTGTCTTCTGTTTAGAACTCTCAGCTTCTTCTTGGAGTAATTGAAGAATACCTTGCAAATTCTTTGCAAAATTTTCTTTGCTGGTTGATGCTGCTAATGCTGCTGTGATCTGAGCCTTTTGATTCAAGAAAACAGAGGTTTCTGGATCAGCTGGCTTGATGCTTTTTGGATGTTTTTTAAACCAGAGCTTGACATTTTCTGGGTAAGCTCTTGAAGCATCAAATTCTATCCACCATTTAACAAAAGCTTGTCTCCTGAGTAATGGTAGTCTGATGCCTGTTTTCTCGCCGTAATTGTACTGCCATGAAAATATCCATGCCAGAGAGAACTTTGAGAAAAAATGCAGATCTATTGGAAAGGGATCTGCTAGATTGTCGAATTTTTTGGAAAAGATTGTCATTCCTTCAAAGACTTGTGGAGGAAGGATATCAAGGATTGGTCCAAAATAATCCCACCATTTATTAAACCATTGTGGGAAATTATATTGGATATTTTGCTTAAAGTAAATTAACCATGAATGTTTGTTTTCTTTATTTTGCATGAAGAAGACATTGGTCCAGGCTAATTCATAGTCCCAATAATTATATCCAATTGGATCATAAGGCTGGGAAAATTTGGTTATTTTATTTGGATTTCCATATTCTGCTGGGGTGATCACCTTAAGAATCTGGATGGTTGAATGAGTAATAAACTCAGGGTCTTTTGGACTCTTATAGTGTTTGATGGAAATAGAGTTTGAATCAAGTAGAATAAACTCATAAATTTTTTGGGATTTAGTTGGAGAATGTGGTTTGAAATGAAATTGTCGTCCTTTGAAGTCTTTGGGGAAGATCTTCACAGGAACCTTGGTTGGTTTATTATCCCAGTAGGATGGTTCCATTTGGATTACTTCTAGAAACTTGTTCTTTGAGACATATGGTGTTTGAGGTTTTGGTTTCTGGGTAGAAATAGGTTTGGGTTGGATTTCTAGGGCCCTGTTTGGACGGTTAGAGATCTGCTTGGTTTTTAGGTTATCAATCAAAACAGAAAGACTTTCTTCCTGCTCATCTTCTGAAGCTATTTCAGCCCATCCAGATCAGGAGTAGGAATATATGGATAGATCAGGGTGATGAGTAAGAACATTTTAAACATGAGCAGGAAGAAATTTCTCAATCTATTGATCAACATTTTAAACATTCTTTCCATAAGGATGGATCACCAATGAAATGTTGGATAATGGTGAAGATTAATTGATTAACAGCATCTGGAATAGTTTTTCCATCAGAGACTATAGGAATGCCATCAGGATCAACTTTAATGGCATTAAGAACAGAATTTTTTTCATCTTCAGAAAGATAATTATCCCACCAACCTTTGAGTTGACCAGAGAAGCCAGAGACAATAATATTGACTATAATTGCTTCAGAACAATTATGGTTAAAGATACCTTCTACTTCAACCCTAAATGTAGAACCTTAGGTGACTTTCGCTGGTATAAAGATACCTTCCTAACTAGGGTTTACACTCGAGATGATAGTCAACAACCTTTCTGGAAAGAAAAATTCTTAGCTGGTCTTCCAAAATCTTTAGGAGACAAAGTTAGGGATAAAATCCGTCATCAATCTCTAACTGGAGATATCCCTTATGAGCAATTAAGTTATGGACACATAGTTGCTTATATCCAAAAGGTAGCTTTAAAAATCTGTCAAGATGATACCACTTGTCTCAATGTTCAAAGTTAAGACATCCAAGATATTTTTATCTTGAAGACTGACCATACGATCAGGATAACAATTGAAAAAGATTGGTCCATTGCTTAGGCTTGTTTCAACAGTTCCAAGTATAGAATCTGTAAATTTGTTATGCCTTGTATCACGAAGGCATAGAAGAACAGAAGCATTTAGACCTTCAATTCCAAGAGGTTTAATAGCCACTTGGACACATCCGATGTGCAGATAGTTATAACTTTGTTTATGAGTTTGTATAGACGATTTTGAAAGTAGTTGAAATTCTTCAAATTCCTTATTTAAAGGGATATTTCTTTCAACTGTTCTGATGATATAGTCAGATTTCCGAAAGAAGTTTCCTTCGGGTTTGTATAGTTCATTAGTTGGAATTCTGGGAATTTCCCAGTTATCCAGATCTTGATTGATATCTTCAAAGGAGATTTCTTCTTTAAAAATATTTTTTGTATGATTTTTAACTTGATCTTTAAGGATGGAAGAAGAAGACGGCTGAGATGATTTGAAAGAGAGCTTAGAAGAGAAAGATTTAAACATGATAATAAAACAGATGTATTTCCCAGATATCTGAACCATCATTTGGATCCATAGTAATACAGAGATAGATGTAAATTAACTTTTATCAACTGAGCATTAGATTAAGATTTCATCCTCTGCATCTTCTTCTAAAAACTTAGAAAAACCTTTGTTCAAACCTTTCAAAATGAATGATCAACTTAAAAAAGAGTTTGCAAAGTTAAAACCTGCTCAATCTCAGTCTCAGGATGAATTTCTTAAAAAAATTGATGAGAAGTTAAGTACATTAACCATTCCTGATACCCCACAACATTCTGATCAAGAGACTCAACAGTCTCATAAACATAACACTCGGTCAAAAACTATTAATACTCTGAATCATTATGATGAATCTCCTGAGTCAGATAACAAATCTGAAATTAAAATTAATCCTATAACTGGTATTAATAATTGGAGAAACCCTTCCAAACTTTATTACCAAAAAGAAACTGCTCCTGATCTTCCGGAACCCACTGGTATCAAAGCCTGATGGGGAAGTAGGAATATATGGATAGATCTAAATTATCTGTTATTTATCTGAGCTTTATGTTAACATTTTAACATGTATTCCTATAGTCTCTGATGGAAAAACTATTCCAGATGCTGTTAATCAATTAATCTTCACCATTATCCAACATTTCATTGGTGATCCATCCTTATGGAAAGATCGTTCTGCTGAACTCCTATCCAACTAATTGTCCATAACTTAATTGCTCATAAGGGATATCTCCAGTTAGAGATTGATGACGAATTTTATCCTTTGATCTTTTGTTGAACTTCAGGCTGCTTTAACTGATTTTCAATATTCTTAAAAGAAATTTCTTCTTTAAGGAAATTGATTTGTTTTTGTTTGTAATGGATAAAATTCAAATCTCTTATGATGGGTTTCTTAAGAAATTTAAAAACAATTGGTTTGTCCAAATGATATTTAATTATACCCTCATCTGTGATAGTTAGAGGAAAAAGAGATTTGATGAACGGAGTTTCAAGAATAACTCCATTTTTTAGGTTTTTAACAAGGAGAAACGGTGTTTCAACTTTTAAATTATCATTTTCAATGATTGCTTTCGGAAGTTTATAATTAAGCTGAAGTTTTGAACCACTAGCAGTACTAAGCCGTTCAGAAGTCTTTTCAAAATATTTAGTAGGAATTAGACCTTCTTGAATGCAGTTTGAATCTGCCCCTGTGTCAAACAGAGCTTCAATTTCAAGGTCAAAATTACCTACATTGAGTTTGATTGGGATATAGAATTTTTGAATTGTTAATTGATTAATTAATCCTAAAAATTCTTCGTCTTTAAGATTCTTATCTTCATCTGGTTTAGACAGAGTATTTTCCATACTCGTTCCCGTTGATTCTTCATTTTGTAATTGAAGAAGGATGTTCTGATGAGTTTGTTGTTGTTCTTTGATTTGTTTAACTTCAGTTTTGAGAATATTGATCTCATACTGAAGATCTTGGACAGTTATAGGTTTGACAGTAATACTCTTTTCAAGTTTTTTAAGGGTATCTTTAAGATTAAACTTATTAGGAACCAACAACTCTTTAGATTTAGAAGAACTGGTTTCCAAGGATGATTTTAATTTTGCTAAGTAAGCTTTCTTTTCATGGGGATCACTGATTGAATCTATGACCTCGAACAAAAGATCTTGTACTTTAGTCAAGACATTAATTTCTTGCGAGGATTGTGAGTCCTCACTAGAAGATAGATCATCTTCATGAATTTGGTTTAAATCTTCTGAGGATTCTTTTCCAGATTCTTCATCCGAGGACTGGATTAGAAGATTATTGATTTGTTCTTCAATAGAAGGATCAAGGTTTAGGTTATTTAGTTTTTTCTTAAGCCTACAATATTTACTAATATGTCCAGGTTTACCACAGCTGTAGCAAATAGTTGGCTTAATTGGTTTGGATGTATTTTGTGATTTATTTGTTTCAGTATTTGGCTTAGGATTTTCATTATTAAACATTTTATTGTAATTGGGTTTCTTACGAAAATTCCTAAAAGTTTTAACCTGTTTTTGTTCCTGTTTTTTATGTTTTTTTAACCATGAATGTTTGTTTTCTTTATTTTGCATGAAGAAGACATTAGTCCAGGCTAATTCATAGTCCCAATAATTATATCCAATTGGATCATAAGGCTGGGAAAATTTGGTTATTTTATTTGGATTTCCATATTCTGCTGGGGTGATCACCTTAAGAATCTGGATGGGGAACCCACTGGTATTAGAAGCATGTATGATTGTAGGATGAGAAATGAAAGTCTTGAGAACTTGTTCAGCTGTTGCAGTAAGTCCCATATGAAGGGCAGTAAGTCAAATTTGCCGATGTTGAACAAAGGATCAAGAAGATCTCTGACAATCTGTTGTTTATTTACGTTAAAATCTTAATCTAATGCTCAGTTGATAAAAGTTAATTTACATCTATCTCTGTATTACTATGGATCCAAATGATGGTTCAGATATCTGGGAAATACATCTGTTTTATTATCATGTTTAAATCTTTCTCTTCTAAGCTCTCTTTCAAATCATCTCAGCCATCTTCTTCTTCCATCCTTAAAGATCAAGTTAAAAATCATACAAAAAATATTTTTAAAGAAGAAATCTCCTTTGAAGATATCAATCAAGATCTGGATAACTGGGAAATTCCCAGAATTCCAACTAATGAACTATACAAACCCGAAGGAAACTTCTTTCGGAAATCTGACTATATCATCAGAACAGTTGAAAGAAATATCCCTTTAAATAAGGAATTTGAAGAATTTCATCTACTTTCAAAATCGTCTATACAAACTCATAAACAAAGTTATAACTATCTGCACATCGGATGTGTCCAAGTGGCTATTAAACCTCTTGGAATTGAAGGTCTAAATGCTTCTGTTCTTCTATGCCTTCGTGATACAAGGCATAACAAATTTACAGATTCTATACTTGGAACTGTTGAAACAAGCCTAAGCAATGGACCAATCTTTTTCAATTGTTATCCTGATCGTATGGTTAGTCTTCAAGATAAAAATATCTTGGATGTCTTAACTTTGAACATTGAGACAAGTGGTCTGGACATGAAATCCGGATCTATTCCAGCAGCTTTGCTTTTTAGGATTCAATATAAAGTATTGAATTCTTCCATCTCTAGGGTTCTTAAACCCAAGAAAACTGGGGAAACTACTTTGTTCCTTACTGACATGTCTAGAGCAAATGTCACTGTTCTCAAAACCATCCGTTGGACTGACATAGTCCTACCAGATAAATGGAGACTTGAGAAGGCAACACCTGCTCAACCTAGAGATACTCCAAACTTTAGAGAAATCAAGCAGTTCCCAAGTGGTGCTGTTGAAATAATCTTCGATAGAAGAAACTCTTTCAGTTCTGCAAGTTCTTTCAGGTCTGTTCAAACTCAAGATTTTCGTTCTGAAGATTTTCAATCTGCTCTTTCAAGGAGATCTTTCTCTACAATCTCTGAACCTAGTAGGTTCAATCTCCATCTCCAAGGTTTGGACACTTCTTCTTCTATTCCTAAACCTTCATATACCCAAAAAGAAGAAGAGAATGAACAAAATATCATCCAATCCCCAAAATCTATTCAATCTCCAACCTATTCCTCTATGCATAATTCTTATGATGTTATATAAGTTCATTATAGATAAGGAAACCCTTAGGAAAGACTTTAATTCTGAGGAACGGTCTCCTCAAAAAGAATGGTTCTTCCAAAATTATAAGGGAATTAAAAGACAACTAATTCAAGAAGAATTTTATAACTTTCTTGACAAGGTAGAGTTAAATATTCCTTTCTTTGATTGGTTACAAGCTTATTCTGTCCAACAGGACATTGATTATCCATTCAAGACTCCTCAATCTGCTAATGTCATCACTGTTTGGCACCTGAAAGAAGGAGAGATTATCAAGTCTGAATTTCCTCCCACAACTTCTTTCTATCTCCCAAAAGTTTGTGATAACAAAAGTAGGTCTGTTCTTGCTTCACCTTTTAAATTAAAAGATGAAAATGAGCAAGTCTCTCCAATGGATTTTAAAAATCTTATTGAGCAATCTAATTACACCAACAAATATCTTCAAGTTTTGGGTGAAAAACTTATCAAAACTATTGAACCTTCATCCTCTGCATCTTCTTCTAAAAACTTAGAAAAACCTTTGTTCAAACCTTTCAAAATGAATGATCAACTTAGAAAAGAGTTTGCAAAGTTAAAACCTGCTCAATCTCAGTCTCAGGATGAATTTCTTAAAAAAATTGATGAGAAGCTAAGTACATTAACCATTCCTGATACCCCACAACATTCTGATCAAGAGACTCAACAGTCTCATAAACATAACACTCGGTCAAAAACTATCAATACTCTGAATCATTATGATGAATCTCCTGAGTCAGATAACAAATCTGAAATTAAAATTAATCCTATAACTGGTATTAATAATTGGAGAAACCCTTCCAAACTTTATTACCAAAAAGCAACTGCTCCTGATCTTCTACTTGAAGAAAAGAATACAAGTTTCAAAAGTTTTAATGGTAACAACGTCTATGAATGGAACATAGATGGTCAATCAGAGTATAACATACTCAATATAATGCACCATATGACTATGGTTGCAACTGCCTATCAAACTTCTCATAATTGTTTTGAAGCAATTATAGTCAATATTATTGTCTCTGGCTTCTCTGGTCAACTCAAAGGTTGGTGAGATAATTATCTTTCTGAAGATGAAAAAAATTATGTTCTTAATGCCATTAAAGTTGATCCTGATGGCATTCCTATAGTCTCTGATGGAAAAACTATTCCAGATGCTGTTAATCAATTAATCTTCACCATTATCCAACATTTCATTGGTGATCCATCCTTATGGAAAGATCGTTCTGCTGAACTCCTATCCAATCTTAAGTGTAGAACCTTAGGTGACTTTCGCTGGTATAAAGATACCTTCCTAACTAGGGTTTACACTCGAGATGATAGTCAACAACCTTTCTGGAAAGAAAAATTCTTAGCTGGTCTTCCAAAATCTTTAGGAGACAAAGTTAGGGATAAAATCCGTCATCAATCTCTAACTGGAGATATCCCTTATGAGCAATTAAGTTATGGACAATTAGTTGCTTATATTCAAAAGGTAGCTTTAAAAATCTGTCAAGATGATAAAATCCAACGTCAACTTGCAAAAGAAAAAACTCAAAATCGTAAAGATCTAGGATCATTTTGTGAACAATTTGGTCTGCCTTGTACTACAAAACCTAAAAAACATAAGAAACAGGAACAAAAACAGGTTAAAACTTTTAGGAATTTTCGTAAGAAACCCAATTACAATAAAAGGTTTAAAAATGAAAATCATAAGCCAAATACTGAACAAATAAATCACAAAATATATCCAAACCTATTAAGCCAACTATTTGCTACAGTTGTGGTAAACCTGGACATATTAGTAAATATTGTAGGCTTAAGAAAAAACTAAATAACGTAAACCTTGATCCTTCTATTGAAGAACAAATCAATAATCTTCTAATCCAATCCTCTGATGAAGAATCTGGAAAAGAATCCTCAGAAGATTTAAATCAAATTCATGAAGATGATCTATCTTCTAATGAGGACTCACAATCCTCGCAAGAAATTAATGTCTTGACTAAAGAACAAGATCTTTTGTTCGAGGTCATAGATTCAATCAGTGATCCCCATGAAAAGAAAGCTTACTTAGCAAAATTAAAATCATCCTTGGAAACCAGTTCTTCTAAATCTAAAGAGTTGTTGGTTCCTAATAAGTTTAATCTTAAAGATACCCTTAAAAAACTAGAAAAGAGTATTACTGTCAAACCTATAACTGTCCAAGATCTTCAATATGAGATCAATATTCTCAAAACTGAAGTTAAACAAATCAAAGAACAACAACAAACTCATCAGAACATCCT
The DNA here is from genome assembly GCF_033153095.1 of Gastrolobium bilobum. Lineage (NCBI taxonomy): Eukaryota > Viridiplantae > Streptophyta > Magnoliopsida > Fabales > Fabaceae > Gastrolobium > Gastrolobium bilobum. Next base: position 40,660 of record NW_026898102.1, read on the forward strand.
TCTTCAATTACAAAATGAAGAATCAACGGGAACGAGTATGGAAAATACTCTGTCTAAACCAGATGAAGATAAAAATCTTAAGAAACCCATCATAAGAGATTTGAATTTTATCCATTACAAACAAAAACAAATCAATTTCCTTAAAGAAGAAATTTCTTTTAAGAATATTGAAAATCAGTTAAAGCAGCCTGAAGTTCAACAAAAGATCAAAGTTTTGCTTGAACAAATCCAAAATACAATCTGTTCTGATCTTCCGAATGCTTTTTGGCAAAGGAAAAAACATATCGTAGATCTTCCCTATGAAAAGGATTTTAATGAAAGGCAAATCCCAACCAAAGCTCGTCCTATTCAAATGAGTGGTGAACTTCTTGTCTTTTGTCAAAAAGAAATTGCTGATCTCATTGCTAAAGGTCTCATCAGGAAAAGCAAGAGTCCTTGGTCTTGTTCTGCCTTCTATGTCAATAAGCAATCTGAAATTGAGCGTGGAACTCCACGGTTAGTTACCAATTACAAACCTCTTAATCAAGCTCTTCAATGGATTCGGTATCCGATTCCAAATAAGAAAGATCTTCTCAATCGTTTGTATTCAGCAAAAATCTTTTCTAAATTTGACATGAAATCTGGGTTTTGGCAAATCCAGCTCAATGACAATGAATGTTACAAGACAGCTTTTACTGTTCCATTTGGTCAATACGAATGGAAGGTAATGCCTATTGGACTGAAGAATGCTCCCTCTGAATTTCAGAGAATCATGAATGATATCTTCAATCCATACTCAACTTTCACTATCGTCTACATTGATGATGTTCTTGTCTTTTCTCAATCTATTGATCAACATTTTAAACATCTTCATATTTTTGTAGATGTAATTAAGAAAAGTGGTTTAGCTCTTTCTAAATCAAAGATCAATCTATTTCAAACAAAAATCAGGTTCCTCGGTCATACTATTTATCAAGGGACTATTACTCCAATTTGTAGAGCTATTGAATTTGCTGACAAATTTCCCAATCAAATTATTGATAAAACTCAATTACAAAGATTTCTTGGTTGTTTAAATTATGTAGCTGACTTCTTTCCTCAGCTTAATAATCTAATCAAGCCTCTCCATAATCGTCTTAAGAAAGACCCTCCTCCCTGGACTGATGTTCATACTGACGTAGTCAAACAGGTCAAAGCTAAGGTAAAGGAACTTCCTTGTCTTTATCTTCACAATCCTCAGGCTTTCAAAATTGTTGAAACTGATGCCTCTGACATAGGTTATGGTGGCATTCTTAAACAGAGAGTCTCAGACAAAGAGCATATCATTGCATACACTTCAAAACATTGGAATTCAGCACAACAAAAGTATTCCACTGTCAAAAAAGAAGTTTTAGCAATTGTTTTATGTATTTCAAAATTTCAATCTGATTTATTAAATCAAAAGTTTTTAATCCGTGTTGATTGCAAATCTGCAAAAGACATTTTACAAAAGGACGTAAAGAATCTAGCATCTAAACAAATTTTTGCTAGATGGCAAGCTATCTTAAGTGTTTTTGATTTTGAAATTGAATATCTCAAAGGCACCTCAAACTCTCTCCCTGATTATCTCACTCGTGAATTTCTGCAGGGAAGATAAACAGTGTCCTGTCATGCCGAAATCGGTAAAATCAACCTCTTCTAAAGAGAGGAAAGGAAAGCTAATCCTGGCTGGGTTAGCTAAAAAATTAGAAAAAACTGGGTCTCCAGCCCAACAACAATCTGGGTCATCTACCCAACCCCAAACTGGGTCATCTACCCAAAGAGTTGAGGATACTTCCTCTTCTAAACAATCCAAAGCAGACTATGCAATGCCAATCCAAACACTTCAAGCCTTCCAAGACCAAGGTTTGACCCATCTACCAAAGAAAACCTGGGCTGAAATAGCTTCAGAAGATGAACAGGAAGAAAGTCTTTCTGTTTTGATTGATAACCTAAAAACCAAGCAGATCTCTAACCGTCCAAACAGGGCCCTAGAAATCCAACCCAAACCTATTTCTACCCAGAAACCAAAACCTCAAACACCATATGTCTCAAAGAACAAGTTTCTAGACGTAATCCAAATGGAACCATCCTACTGGGATAATAAACCAACCAAGGTTCCTGTGAAGATCTTCCCCAAAGACTTCAAAGGACGACAATTTCATTTCAAACCACAATCTCCAACTAAATCCCAAAATTTTTATGAGTTTATTCTACTTGATTCAAACTCTATTTCCATCAAACACTATAAGAGTCCAAAAGACCCTGAGTTTATTACTCATTCAACCATCCAGATTCTCAAGGTAATCACCCCAGCAGAATATGGAAATCCAAATAAAATAACCAAATTTTCCCAGCCTTATGATCCAATTGGATATAATTATTGGGACTATGAATTAGCCTGGACCAATGTCTTCTTCATGCAAAATAAAGAAAACAAACATTCATGGTTAATTTACTTTAAGCAAAATATCCAATATAATTTCCCGCAATGGTTTAATAAATGGTGGGATTA